>NC_092359.1:0-300000 GCF_030848805.1 Temnothorax longispinosus
ACAAGGGCCTGCCGGAACAACCAATCGGCGCTGCTTAAAATTGCAATTAAGCCCAGCTCACCAGGGCTTGCTGGAACAACCAATCGGCGCTGCTTAAAATTGCAATTAAGCCCAGCTCACAAGGGCCTGCCGGAACAACCAATCGGCGCTGCTTAAAATTGAAATTAAGCCCAGCTCACAAGGGCCTGCCGGAACAACCAATCGGCGCTGCTTAAAATTGCAATTAAGCCCAGCTCACAAGGGCCTGCCGGAACAACCAATCGGCGCTGCTTAAAATTGCAATTAAGCCCAGCTCACAAGGGCCTGCCGGAACAACCAATCGGCGCTGCTTAAAATTGAAATTAAGCCCAGCTCACAAGGGCCTGTCGGAACAACCAATCGGCGCTGCTTAAAATGGAAATTAAGTCCAGCTCACAAGGGCCTGCCGGAACAACCAATCGGCGCTGCTTAAAATTGAAATTAAGCCCAGCTCACAAGGGCCTGCAGGAGCAACCAATCGGCGCTGCTTAAAATTGAAATTAAGTCCAGCTCACAAGGGCCTGCAGGAACAACCAATCGGCGACGAGATAAGCGGCGCTCCTTTAAATTGAAATTAAGTCCAACTCTCTAGGGGCCTGCAGGAACAACCAATCGGCGACAAGATAAGCGGCGCTGCTTAAAATTGAAATTAAGTCCAACTCCCTAGGGGCCTGCAGGAACAACCAATCGGCGACGAGATAAGCGGCGCTCCTTTAAATTGAAATTAAGTCCAACTCCTTAGGGGCCTGCAGGAACAACCAATCGGCGACGAGATAAGCGGCGCTCCTTTAAATTGAAATTAAGTCCAACTCTCTAGGGGCCTGCAGGAACAACCAATCGGCGACAAGATAAGCGGCGCTGCTTAAAATTGAAATTAAGTCCAACTCCCTAGGGGCCTGCAGGAACAACCAATCGGCGACGAGATAAGCGGCGCTCCTTTAAATTGAAATTAAGTCCAACTCCTTAGGGGCCTGCAGGAACAACCAATCGGCGACGAGATAAGCGGCGCTCCTTTAAATTGAATTTAAGTCCAACTCCCTATGGGCCTGCAGGAACAACCAATCGGCGCCGAGATAAGCGGCGCTCCTTTAAATTGAAATTAAGTCCAACTCCCTAGGGTCCTGCAGGAACAACCAATCGGCGACGAGATAAGCGGCGCTCCTTTAAATTGAAATTAAGTCCAACTCCCTAGGGGCCTGCAGGAACCACCAATCGGCGCCGAGATAAGCGCGCGCTGCTTAAAATTGAAATTAAGTCCAACTCACTAGGGCCTGCAGGAACAACCAATCGGCGCCGAGATAAGCGGCGCGGCTTAAAATTGAAATTAAGTCCAACTCACAAGGGCCTGCAGGAACAACCAATCGGCGCCGAGATAAGCGGCGCTGCTTAAAATTGAGCCGTTTGTATAAAAGCCATTGCACGTAACAAAGTTTTAGTCATAATCGTAAGGTTGTAAGAAAATAGACCAATCACAGTCGATTATTCTCCTCGCGCTTAAAGAATAATCAAGTGTGATTGGTCTATTTTCTTACGGCCTTACGATTAAAATTAAAACTTTGTTACGTGCAATGTCCTTTACCGACCAAATTCTATATTTGTCCTTGTATAGACAATGATGATAGACAAGGATAGACATGGTTATAGGTTATAATTTCTTCGAACGTCTCATTTTTATTCCAGGCTTTCAATCTCAATTTCAAAGGTACTTTATTGTTTGTGCACGTCTTCTGAAGGGTGGGAACATTTCATTTCGTACATATTACTTATACAACTGTTTATATTAGAAAATGAGGTAACAGCATTTTTAATTTTTTTCAATTATTACTAATTATTTTACATGCCCACCCTTCATTAGTACCTATACTTTACTCCTGTAAAAGGATTTTGCGATCTATAAAGCCGTTTCAAAATTAGACCTTTGACTGTAGTTGTCGGTAATTAAGTCACTTTAGCATCCCCATAAGCATAGCATAAGACCGCTGGACCAATGAGCATCCAGCATAAAATCACCATATTGAATTACATAAGATGCTCATTGGTCCAGCGGTCTTAAGGCCATCGCACACAAAATGCATAGCTTAGCATAAGCGTAGCATAAGATCGCTAAACCAATGAGCATCTAGCATAAAGTCGGCATATTAATTTACACAAGATGCTCATTGGTCCAGTACGGGGATTCACTAACTCCATAACGACAGTTTCGGTATCGTTGCGCAGGTATTATATGTGGTAAAAAAGCTGCGCAACGATACCGAAACTGTCGTTAAGGAGTTAGAGAATCCCCGTACAGCGGTCTTATGCTATGCATATGCAGCCTATGCAATTTTGTGTGCGATGGCCTTTATGCTATGCTTATGTAGCCTATGCATTTTTGTGTGCGATGGGCGATGGCCTTTATCTGACTGATTTAGGTTAGTTTAACTTGCGGCTACCAGGCGCGCTGGGGAGAATCTTTGCGTCGCCAATAGAAAACAGACTTTATGTACATACACATGAGGTTAACCGCGTTAACTTGCCCGTCACTACTCACCGTGCCGTTTTCGTGACGAGCATTTTCGCTGCGTTTGTCGATTACATACGTTTCTCCGGACGGATACAGAAGTATATCACACACGGAATGGAGTGCTTAATCGGTATTCAGTGTAAAGATTTCGTGCTAGTTGCAGCGGATATGACAACTACGCAATCTATTATAGTTATGAAAAGCGGTAAGGTGTTTATCACGTTTTATATTGTCACGAAACCCTTGTCATATTGGTGACGCACACACACATATATATATATATATATATATCGCAGTAAAAATCATTGTCTCATTATTATATCACGTTGTTATATACAGCGATATATAACAATATGCCATTTATAATGTTTTCCACACATTAAACTATACATATATCGCCGTGTTATGTTATCAGCACGTACCGTGTCATAACGATTTAAATAATACGCATAACACGTTCGACAACGTATACAGATTTAAACGTACTTGATATAAGATTATAAAATTTATAAAAATTATTAAAAATTATATTATTTATTAACAAACGTCTTTTATAGATGAACACAAAATCCACAAGATCTCTGACAAGCTTGTCATGGCGATATCTGGAGAATCAGGGGACACGACACAGTTTTCAGAATACATTGGGAAGAATATTCAGCTGTACAAGATGCGAAACGGCTATGAATTGTCCCCCAAAGCTGCGGCTTGTTTCACAAGGAGAAATCTAGCCGATTATCTTAGAAGCAGGACTCCGTACTTTGTCAATATGCTACTGGCTGGATATGACGACGATTCAGGACCAGAATTATACCTTATCGATTACTTGGCGTCCTGTGTAAAAGTTCCTTATGCGACTCACGGATATGGTGGAATGTTCTCCATGTCTGTTTTAGACAGATACCACAAATATGGTAAGACCAAGGTATTAATAACTAAGACAGCAAACAACGTAATATCAGCTGGAAGATATCATGTAGAAACGTTTCTTGCAGATTGTACCGAAGAAGAAGCATATGCATTATTGAAGAAATGCGTTCGAGAAATTCAGAAGCGATTAATCGTTAATTTGCCAAATTTTAAAGTTCAAAAGATATCCAAGGATGGGATCAAAGATATGCAGCCAATCACAGCTGAAAACTTGGCTGTGGAAAGTGTTGCTAAAGAGTGAAAGAAACGTTTACTTAATCTTTTTGTAGGAAAAATATTTCCATCGGAAATAAAAGATCTATTTGTAACTTGATAAAATTATCAACACGTACAACTGCTTACTTTTTCTTATCGAAAAATATGAAAACAAATGGCATTTCAACAAATAGCATTCTATTTCTTTATCACACACCACATATGTGCGTATATATATATATATATATATATGTGTGTGTGTGTGTGTGTGTGTGTCTCGCGCGCGCGCGCGACACTTAAAAAGTATGAGTAAGGGTGGAAGGATAGTTCATGTTTTTGTCCAAGATTTTAATAGCGGAACATTTGTGTTTACCAAAAAATTTCGTTACACAAGAAACTCACACAATACAAAAATTTCGCAGATTGTGACAATATTATTTGTAAGTATTTTTTAATAGTGGATAAATAATGACAAGTATATCTTCTTTATATTCATTAGAATTACAATTTCTTTTCTTTTTTTCAAGTTTTTTCGCAAATTGAAAAAATTGTGCAGTTCTAACAAATTTTCAAAAATTTGTATATACATATTTCTGGATATTTGTTTTATTCTGTTTTAATCGTACGTATCCATTTCTCACAAATAAATATATATTAGCATTGTATACTACAATGGTGTACGTTTAACATTTTATTCTGTAATAATTTTAGATAGGAAATAACCTCTTATACTTTATATTAATTCGTTTAACGCGTTGCACGGAAACAAACGTAGTCCTACATTCATTATTCACGATTATCACTCACACATGGTAAAAAAGTCATTAGAACGTGCGGAATGTTAGTAAAAACTTGTGTGCACGTGGAATTGGAATTGAAACTTATACCGAAATCAATTTTTACAATAATATAACGCACCGTAACATATTGCAAAACGCAGGGAGACTTAATAGCAGTCTATCTCGTACACATTGCGTACGAAATATAAATCAACAATTGGAAGTATTTTTATTCTATTTTTTTTCTCTCTCTCTCTCTCTCTCTGTCTCTCTCCTCCCCCCCTCTCTCTCTCTAGCTTTAACGTTTTCCAAACAACAGTGTGTGTCTTCCTCTCATCCATCTCGAAATGTCGGTCATTAATACCATACATGAGTGATAAAGATCTCTTTTGCATGCAAATAAAACTGCGTTCTTGGTTATCACAGTCCTAACGTCTAGGTTGGATTCTTCTTCTTCAGATGGGAAACGATAGCCATGAACGCTACGTGTGAATCGTATCATATGAATATATCTTGCAAGTCATATTCAAGATATAGTTAAGCTATTGTATTTTACAATGCGTGTGATTGTACGTCTTGAGCTTGTGAACCGTGAACTATTACTCATTTCCTTCTCCTTTTCCATGTACGCATGATGACGTCGAAAGATACGTACAGGATAATGTCACAACGCACACAGCGCATCTTATGCATCAGGCTATTATTTATCCTTTTTCGCTTCTACTTGGGTTTGCTCCGATTGTTGCGCCGTATTCATAGGTGGCGACGGATGATCTTCATACCTGAAGTATACGTAAAAAAAAGAACCTTCACACGCATGTTGCAGACATAAAGAAATGATTGAATGAATGTCAGACGTCGCAACGATCAAACGTGGAAAATACTTACGAAAACAATGCCTTCAGGTCTCCCTTGACTAACGCTAAGAGCAATGGCGTGCCTATGCACGCAGGTACCAAATATAGCAAAGCAGGTTGTGCGTGATTAAATAAGTGCATAATCATCATGGTGGCGAGTAATCCCATGAAATACGCAAAAAATGTTGAATAAAAGTAGACGTTGGTCTTCCTGCTCAAACTGTTGTCGAATCGCAAAAGCAACGCGATAAAGATACCAGGCAATACAATGTCACCTAATCCTAACATGGCAAAATTATCAGCGTTCAAGCCCTTTTCCAAAAGATCTTGTGGAAACACAAGTTTAATGGGCACTTCAAAGGACTTTGCGACTGTCACCATTACATCTGTACCAAACACCCAAAAAGCATCGTAAAACAAAAGACCACACAGTAAAATGCATCCAGTCACGACATTGTTAAGATGTAATAATTCGACTCCATTAATGGCAAAGGCTATGCCAAAGAGATTGTTAGCTATCCAGTGCTGGAAAAAAAACGAAACAAAATGGTAAGAAAGGTGTTGAAGTATATCGATCTATGTGACCAAGTCTATATTGAATTTTTCCGTGTTTACTTTTTTCAGAAGGTACCAGGCACCCACGAACGAGCAACAGATGAGGCACACAATGTCGTGAAGATTAAACTTGTAATTAATTATATGCTCCTCTTTATCATCCTTTCCTTTTGTAAATAAAATGTGATACTGCGTCTTTGGGATCGCAGCAGGCACCAACGATGAAATCAATGGGCTAAAATTTTATAACTTTAGACGTTCTTTGCATTTAAATACCAACAAAATGTGTCGGTAATCAAAATATTTCATTAAAATTATCGAAAAGTTTCAATGACATATATTCATACGTGTACAAAACGTATCTAACGTACCTCGTAAGATGACACAAGGCTAGAATACCCAGAAAGAAGAAATATCCGGCTAATATCAGATTAACGTACTCTTTTGCAAATACCTGTTAAAAATCATTTCAAGTAATATTTTGCAAAAAAGTAACATTTATATACGGACATCCACACGTACCTTATATAATATATACAAGCCAACTAATGTAACACTGGAGATAAGAGGAAACATAGCAGCTTCTCTGCGAGACATGGTGTCAGGCTGTTCACCACTCGTTTTATACAATTGCTACAAAATAGAGAGAGTGACATAAAACTGTACGAACAAGAGAAAACGTCGACAATATATACCTATATAAATAATACATATATAATGATACGTTTGCACGCGTCGTAACTATTTCAATAGCTCTGTCTCGTTGCGCTTTATCATGAGATCCTCGTGGATATTTCACCTTAACGGGTCTTACGTTCATGAAGAGTTACGTTACGTTAAAAAAAGAGACGAACATCGAAGATGACTACGGCAGAGACGTCTTTCGTAAATGCGTGCGATATACTGTCGCCAAAGCGAAATAAGGGAAACAAAGAGATTTCGGAAGGACGTCTGTCAGTGTCAAACATATGTCAAAACGCGTGGCTAACCTGCTGTTCCTTATGGTGCTTGACCGCACGGTAGCTACCGAAGAAAATCGGCAGGATGGCCATAATAATGATGCTGCCATAAGCGATCGCCATTCCCTCGGGTGTCGACGGTACTCTCGCTGTAGTTGCATTTTGGTATTCCGTTATATTTTCGTTCGCCTGTGCCGTAATTTCGTTTACCGTGCTCGCCATCTTGGATACGTCGACAGTGTCGACACTTGTCACTCTGTCGACACGTCGACACACAGACACAGGACCCGCTCAAGTAGTTGTTTTTATAATGCGCCGCCGCGAGTGCGCGCGCACGTTGAATATCTCTTAAATTATATTAAACAAAACAAATGGAATATTTTATAATACATTTGTTACATCCATACATAACACATAGATGTCATTATATAGATGTCATTATATAAGATAATAATAATAAATAATGTAGGCGGCAGTGTGGTCTAGTGGTGGAGCGCCAGACTCGTAATCTGAGATTCCCAGGGTTCGAGTCCACTCTAGAGCCATGGAATGTTTTTCCAAAAGCTGCGCCCCTCGATAGTTCAGAGTTTATCTTTTTCCTTCCAAAATGGAGTAAAAAAGATAAATTCTAAATTAGCTTCCCAAGGAGAACAGAAAAGTCAAAATAATGTCACGTTGACATTATATTGACCAAAAAATGACGTAAATTTCGTCATTTTTTGATGAATATTCCTCGAAGCTGAGAACACGTACGTCTTTCTTTCACGCATGGAATTTTATCGCAAACCAAAAAACGATTGTTGTTGCAGATAGGCAGATATGGGTGATACTCATCGCGTGCATAATGTATATGCATACATTTACGTGTGAGCGTGAATCCGCCCGCCACGTGCCGATCCCGCTACATAGCTGAGGTTTTCTGTGTCGAATAGCTGTAATGGCCGCTCTTGTCTGCTACTCCTTGCGGCTGAGACACATATGGGAACGCCTGTGGAAAATCATAAAACGTGTATATTTTATAATTAACTTGACGTAAACGCACTCTCTAATATATACTACACTACTTACAATTAAACTTGAAATGAAATAGAATATATATATATATATATATATATATATATGTTTAAAATTTGGAAAGTGAAAAGAAAAGTTCTAATGCGATCTGATACAGAAAAATCAAATCTTATTATTGTTATATACTTATTACAGGCGATGTCTCGGATTTTACCCGACAAACTGCGGGAGCATATATATATATGTATACCTTACCACGTCATTTAGTCAAAAAGATGAAATCGATTGCTATATACAAGAACGTGAAATATATTGGAGAATCGCGGCACATTGCACCGTACGTCGGTCACAATTTTCCGGATATATATGTCACGAATGATTACGCGCGTGACACATCGCGTGGCGCATTCAACCACGGAAACGGACACATTTTTGGAAAGTAACGCTTAGCCTGGAAACTCGCCAAAACGAGGATAGCCCATCGCGCGGAAACAGAGCGTGTTACGCGAGCGATTATACTTACGACTTACGTACGATAAAGACACGTAGTGTAAAGACGCATGAATTCCTTTACGATTCGTTTCCGTCCACAATATCCTCTCATCGCGTCGTGCGCGATATGACATGATATTGTGCTCGCGAATGCAAACTCGTTACGCGTTAATCCGAAATGTTCGTTAATCAGCCGACTATAGTCCGTCCGTTTACTTTCGATCGCATCAATCTCAGGCGCCGTCAATGATGCACGCGCAATTTATTTCGAACAGTCAAACGATCAAGTGCAGATCAAGTGTCAGATTTACGTGGATATTTCAATGGCGATTTTGACGCGATGCGCGATTAAATTTAACGGAGACAGAATATATTCTACAAGTCAAATATACGTACGTTTATGAGAGAACGAATCGCAAGGCCAAATGAACGGACAAATGAATAAATACTATAATTATAATATAATTTACTCGAGTGTACTCGAAAAAGACGACGGGTCATTTATCTGACCGTAGTCGAGACTTGGGGACATCGAAGATGAATATATATATCCCTTCCGGATATACTTGCAATGGTCGCGCGTCCAATAAGTCTCTCAATCTCGCAGCGGTCGAACTCAACAACTTGCGAAACTTGCCGCGCATCCGCGAAGGTTTTCCGTTACGCTCCATTCGGATCCATTCGCGACTCGTAATACGTTCACTGAACTTGCTGTGATGAACCATGCCAACGCGTGCAGAGCAGATGAGGTAGATATACCTATTCCGCCATTCCGCCGCGATCCGGGCGGTACGCGATTAGCGAGATCCTCCTAATAAAAAGAACCGACGCAGCATCCCGCTACCGAAACAGTTATGATGGAACGCTAGCGCTTTTTCCATTAGCCGTCAACATGCGCCCGTTTACGCGCGTCCATTACGCTCGTCAATGTTCTCCGATACGATCGTGAAGATCGATACGAACGCGAGAAGAAGACGCACGTTTACGCATACGATGAATGCGCGAAACCCAGGCAATGGAGCTGAAACGAAAGAATAAAGCGAGATACGTCTGCTTGATAACGCGATCGAAAAATTGGCGGGATGCTTCGCGTTTCACGCGTTCGCTGTTCGCTTCCGCGACGCCCGCGACCGCGTTTAATAAGGGACGCGAACGACAAAAACCACTCGCGGCACGTATATTAGTCTTTATCGCCATTCGCCATCAATGCGGGTTACTCCCGAAGGAACATCCGCGATTTGCGGTGATTCTCTCTGAGGATACGCGCGCACGCTTATTCCTAATAATATTGAAAGACAGACAAAGAGACTTGATTACGTAAAATTTCTCTCAATCAAGCAGATATATATAATTAATTTGTCGCGTTGTCAATTTTCTTTAAATATCGTTCGCGAGTTTTTTGTACATTTAAACGTGTACGAATCGAGAACAAATTAAATGTGCGTGTATAACGATGCCGATAATTAATATAATACAATAATTAGGACCTAAATTTTTAGGAGCATATGCGACGTGACACGAATATCGCTACAAACGCGTCGCAGCCATATATGGTCGTGTAGCGATATATACCGTTGCGTGAAGTAGGAATTCTAGCTAGATGAAAATTCGGTATCGGTATCGGAAGCTGCTGGGGCGCGAGATAAAACGATTTCAGAGTCGAACCGTAAAACGTACATCTCACAAGTCTCGCAAAGTCGTCGACTCGAAATGTTTCTTCTCTGCTGTAAAGTGTAAAGACTAGAGAAAAATACTCTTCGTCCAAGTAGACGACCTTTCGGAATTCTCACCACGCAGTCCGGTGCGCGATTGGATAGTTCCATTGAAAATGGTAGCAAAGATGAGTGGTCATTGGCCGAACGGTTTACCCCCACGTGTGTGCTCGCAGGCTATATAGAAGACCCCGCGAGGAATTTCATCTTCAGAACTGAGAGTCAGTGTCACGGAAATCCACCGGGAAGAGTAACTAACGATAAGTGAGTAACATAGGTTTTTCATTACTCTCGGACTCGCGTGGGTTCACCAGATCGCTCGTATATTCGAGTTTGCTTTCGTTGCGTTTTCGCTCGAATGAGAGATTACGTTAAAAATATCTTCAATTGTACGACTGTATGATTCTTTTTTAAATTTCTAGAGATAGTAAAAATTGTTATTTTATTTTTTATTTATCTATTTACTCTCGATCATAAGCTGTAGCAAACGCAAACGTGTGTATTTTGCCAAATGCTCCGTCAAACTCGAAAAAAATGCGACTTTAAAATTTAAAGATCAATTAATTATCTTTGTTATTCGACACATCTATTACTCGAAATGTTTCCTTACGAAAGAATTTATTACGTACATTGTATTTTACTTATTATAATCTAATTATTTTTACAAAAAAAGGGAAAAAGGTATTTGAATCAAATGCTAATTTGCAACATTTCGTCAGTCTGAATAGATTATTATTTAGCACAATCTGATTGTTGTTTCATTTATTATCTACTTAATTGTCCTTACTTGTCCTTACTTGTTTACTTTTACTCATTATATATAAATATATTTATCAAGCTTCGCGCTTTCGCGAGAGGTAGAAACTTTCTTTCAAAAGTTAACCCTCACTTTCGCAAATACTGATGATTAACATAGAGATAATCGCCTCAAACGTTTCTTACATAGAATATTTAAATAACACGTAAATGTTTTCATCACGCGTTAATCGATTTTTCCGACTTAATTTCCATCGTTCGAAATTGTCATTGCGGACGTGCTCGCAATCACCTCCGTGACCTCGTGACAAAATTCTTTTATACGCCAGATCTATCGCGCGCATAAAGCAAGTAGAAAATGTTTGTCGTCGGGTGTGCAAGGGTACAGTTAGAAACTCGTTTTGTAATTTTTTCGCCGTGACGTGTACCGTTTTCCAAAGGCGTGCCACGCATCGTTTCTCGTCGTCAGTGAGAGCAATCTCTCGCGTTGCTTTCACAAAGGGTCACTTCGTTATATACCTTCGTCATCATCGACATTAACCGATATTAATGTTATTTAATTCATGCGTGCACCATTCTGTTCACGAATCGAATTTGCGGATTACCTAGAAATTTACAACAATAAAGTTGTCGCTTACGAGAAATATTAAAAGCGTCAGTTTTAAGCATCACGTTTAAATATCGATGATAAATACCTGCGATATCTTTTTTGATAAAAAGAGACGGGCACGCAAAATGTCTAACTAGAAATTTTCTTCATATTTTAGATAAAATGTTTAGATAAAATGCGAGCAGCGCATTCAAGATCGATATAGACATTACGTCGTTTTTTTCTCGAGTGCCCTTTATTACTTACGCAGTTTTACAAGTTGATAATATGAGAGCCGAAGCTCTTTTGGGAAAAGTAGTCGTCGCAATATTAATAATAATAATAATAATACGATATTAAAAAGTTTTTGATACAGGACAAATTTTTAACACGTAACACGATAGAATTTTTTAGATCCATGGAATAATAGAACAAGGGTGTGGGCTAGAGTAGACAGCGCATTGGTCTATTGATGAGCCAAACTCCCCGCGATATATAGAGCTAAAAAAATTATATTCGCTCGTTCTTCTCTCGGAAGGCATCAATGGCAAACCACCGAGAGTATATTCTTGCCATGAACACTTCTCTAAAAAAAATATAGCTGTTCGAAATCGGCGAACTGCGTAGGTACCCCATATATACAATGTGTAATAATCTACGTGCGCAACACATGTATATGAAGAGAAACCACCACACGCTCGCGGACACGAGTAATGAGGACTGAGGAGGAATAATGGGAATTTTTCAAGTGTTGTGACTTGTATAAAGTGAAAATCGTGCGACATGTTTTCGCGAAGACGTTCGTAAATAAGTGGAGACGCTCTCGACTTTATGGACTTTTATCTCCTCAATCTCCTCGATTATCGCCGATTGCTTCTCTCTTCTTGTATCCTCTTTTCATTTCTCACTTCTTTATTTTTCTTTTTATTTTTTGTTTTTTTTTTTTTTGCGGATATAAGAACCGGTCATCGCTGCGCGATCGGCAGTAGGTCGTGACCGCCTTTTGCAGTAACGGTACCTGTCGGGTTCAACAAACCAGCGTACCGGCGCGGCGTGCCATCGGGAAGTGGGCTAACGAGCGATCGGCATGCTTGCCGTCGAGGCGACCTTAACCACCGTGGCACACTTTCAGTAACATCGTGCAAGCATTCTCGGCTTGCACTCTGCTACTACATCCGCAATATGTATTCAATTGCTTCCGTTTCTCGTTCTACGCGATCAACATGAAGATCACGGTCGTTTATCCTATAAATCCCATTTTTGACAATAGATATATATCCTATATTTAAATCGGATTAAATCTGAAATTTAAAAAGAGAGAAAGAGTGTGGGATGAAGGGGGAGAGAGGGGGGAAAGAGAAATTCACGTATTCGTATCTTACGTATCAACGTAGTATATAAATATTACCTACTTATTATATGGATAACGCAAAACAAACATAAAAAACAAGATAGCAATAGCAAGAGTGTTAATTAAAGTAATAACTTCATTAGCGATACGTGTCAGTACGCGTCCCAACACGAAACTTGTACATACAACTTATACTCTTCTGAGAAAGAGATTACGGTACGCAATAAAGTAATTTTGCATAAATAATGAGAATTTTATTATCAAAATTTTTGATAATATTCTTTGATAGTACTTGCGTAAAGTTCATTCTCGCAATACGAAACGTAACATAAAGAAATAACGTTGAATATATCGATCGACGTACTCATCATTAATCCAACTTTATTAGAATCATCGTTCCGCGTTTCAGCTACCGCGGCGTACTTTCGTTTCTGAATCATCGTGACCCCATATTGCGTACCTATATCTTCACTCCCGTGTTTCCAAAGTCAAGCCATCGTTTTGACATTCACATTTCTATCAGGATTTATATACATATACATATTATATAAATATACATTTTAAATTATGCTAATAATAGATAAGATATATAATAGTACAGTATAATCCACGCGTGCATGTGACTTTTGCGGTACGCACAGGTGGTAAATATATCGATGAACAACCGGCCATAAAAGAGAATTATTTGCCTTAATAGTATTAACTCTATGTAAATATTTACAGCGTACGCACGCTAAAAATGATGATGAAAGCTGCTTTCTGCAACAAGTTCATTCTAATTTACACAGATATTTTTACAACGTATTATTTACGTTGAAAATATAGGAGAACCGTGTCTTTCTTTATAGAATGCAATACAATCAATACGTGTCGGTGTGCTTGATCGCGCTTGTCTTGGGACAAGTTGCGGCATTACCGCAGCATCCTCAATATACGCAGCAATACCCGCAACAGTACCAACAACAACAGGTCAGAGAAGAGAGAAAATTTGCCGAGAAACCAAACGCGATGAAGAAGGTGGCGATCGACGATCTCGAAGATATTAGCACTAATCAGATTCAGGTAAAACACAGACACACACACACAAAATTTAATTTGATTATTATATTACTACATTATACATACAATCGCAATGTTACACCCATCAGGGACTGAAGAAACAAGTATTATCCGATTTCCGGTCCTTCAAATACACTTGTAATATATCTCAAACTATAGCAGCTCATCTTTTTCACTCAGTAATATCGCACTGATTTTCTTTAATTTTTCTGTACGCAGGAGGGTGGCAGCAGCGGGTTCTCGTGGTCCAATATGCTAGGAATGCTGATGCAGATGCTGCTAGGTCAAACTGGAGGTGCAACCGGACCTAGCAAAAACGAGATAGACGATGGCGCGACTGTGAGTCCATGGACCAATCTGCTTTCCGTGGGTCTGAGGGTCCTCACGGCGCTGCTGGGTGGGCCCCAACAACCAGTGGATGGTATCGACAAGGTGGACAATCAAAGTAGCCCCATGCAGGTAAGTGAGAATAATCGTGGCGCTCGCCAGCTTTAACGTAAAAACCTCGGTTCCACTTCGGACATAATTTTCGCGAGGCTGATGTCAATAATTAATCCAACTGGAAATAAAAACGTCGTTCTCACACCCCGTTCGAGACGAAACGTTGTACATTGCATCAACTGCTCCCTTTAGTCGCATCCACGCAAGGTAGATTGTAATCTGTTGTTAGCACGTAGCACATAGACACGAAATAGGATCTTGTAATCTATGAGATTTACGTTAAGTGTGTTAATTGTCTGAAACGTTGACTGCCTCTGTCGCGAAGGACTTCTCTCTCTCTCTCTCTCTCTCTCTCTCTCTCTCTCTCTCTCTCTCTCTCTCTCTCTCTCTCTCTCTCTTTCTCTCTCTCGCGCGCGCGAGATGCGAGAAAGAGCCAGCCAAAGCTAGATTCACATATGTAAACTATCTTGTAAATATGTGTAACAACTAATACTTATAGATTGTATTGCAAATCTCAAACATGTTTTTTTCTTTATAAAGAGACGTTTAATGTACGTGATATGACGTATTTATGTATTTTCCCTAAAATTAAAATATCTAAAATATTTGTGTGATCGCACCTTCATTTTTTATTTACTTATGTACAGTATTCTGCCTCTTAATAATGAAATTTTTACGACGTGTTGGAGGAAGGGGGTATGGTTCCGTTCGCGTTACAGTTTCAAGTCACGGCAAGTTTAAATCCAACGTTCGGTAGAAATTCGTAAAATGCTCGCCGTGAGCAGTCGTTGCTTATTGTTACGCGAACCACCCATGTACGACATACGACTACCATGACAACTAGGAAAGACTGCGTCGAATAATTGTTCTAATTACGGCGAACCATTATTTTCACGTACTTGCGTCTATCTTCACGTTTTCTACACAATTTAATTTGTCTCACGGCCGGAAATTCAACGGCGTTTCACTTCGCTTCGATCTTTGTGTTCGACGATCACATTTGCGTAAAAAAATAATCCAGACATAGGGGTAACATATCAGGTGGTTGAAAGAGTGAGCGAAAACTTTGCTCACGAATAAAGCAAAGTTTATGAACGTTTTACGGAAATTTGTATTTAAACATGGTAACTGCAACTTTTTTGCTTAAAAGCCCTATATGGATGATGATGGGTTAATGGACTTTTGTAATGATCTTTTTGCTGATTAAATGTAAATTATTAAGTATCGATGATGAAAGTGACGTAACTATTGGCACGTATAGCATTACGTGCAAAACTACCTTCGATATTATTCTATGCGAGAGTAAAGCGTGTATCTCGCATTTTTCATTGTCACTATCAAAGACAACGTTCTCTCATACCTATTTTAATCTTCTTCCAGTTGTCCCGTCAACTCGCTCCGTTTTCCGTTATCATATACAAAGAATCCAAACGCGCGACACTTGCACCAACGTGCCAGACAAAAGTAGATAGCCTATCACTTTGCATTCTCTCACATTCCTTGTAAATAATTGTCGAACTTTGGACTTACGCGCACATGGCTGGTGTCGGTTGTTTAGGAAATTTTGACTGCGGTGCTGGGCGCGTTTCTAGGACAGGGCAGAGATCCCGAACAGGTTGCTGTAATGGCGAAAAATGCTTCCGAGGTTAGTACGAGTAAACGTTCTATGAACGAATAGATTGAACGTCAAGTCTATAACCCAAACTTTTGAAACTCTTGAAACTTTTCATCTCGATCGCTTTTAGAGCGACGTGACTATAAAGGCATGCTTTATTAGAGCACAAGTCGGGGGGAAGATGCCATTGTAGTTAAGAATTCTAGTTAAAATATTATAGAAATATGAACAAATTAAATAGTCACAACCACTTCGGACGTATTGCAAGATGATACTTGAGCTTTCCCATAGCAGTGCTGAAAATAGCCACTCTAAACGTTCCCCATGCCTGACAGCTAGCTGTAATGGGAAAAGATGCGCAAGTACTGTGAGAAACATGCAACTCAATGGATAAATAATTTTTAACAACAAACTGTAAAACTATTAACACGTAGTAAGGACAGTATTGGAAAAGTAATATTTTCGTTTTTTTTATATATATACGTACATTTATCGAATATTATTGTATTATTCATAACATTTTAAAAAACTAAAATCTATAAATATAAAAATACAAAAATTGTACGTCAGTATTCGTGTAAATAAAACGGTCCGTCACGCGCATGGTGTTTTTTTCCTAAAGTGGCATCTTACACCAATAATGAAGAGAAGATATACCACTTTTGATTCTTTACATTGCACTAATGTCATATAAAAGAAATGGCTATTCAGGTCATGAGACAGCCATTTCACCGTGGTTTCAAAATATGTTAAATAATAAGCCCACTTTCAATAAAAAGAAATTATGAAAGATCTTAACCAAAAAAAGAGTACAATATTGTATAAGAATTAAGTCTATCCACCCCACTTGGTTTGAATATAGATCTTCCCAGATTCTTCGGATTTAATACGATAAAATTACATGTGTCACACTGATCGTTGTATGAACAATCTCGATGACTATAGTTAACGACTACAAAACATTTTACTATCTATTGAATAATAAATATTAACAAAATGGCACGCTTCGACCTATTGGCGCATCTTCCCCCGTGACTTTTTCTGTATATTATATATATATGGGTGTGTGTGTGTGAGTGTGTGTGTGTGTATGCTTATTATATATGTGCTTTTCTTTCAAGTGTGCCTGCTTTGTCAAAAACGTCGAGAACCAAGCACGTAGAACATCGAGTAGAACGTAGAAGTTAGAAGTTAAGAGACAAGTGGAATTAATTTTGTACTTATACGTAACCGTGTCTTCGTGCCGACGGTCTTGTTGTAGTACCTACTTGCTAATCAACTTGTATTTATAATCCAACTGTCGCCTTCTTTGAAATTGCTTTTATAACCCATGTCAATTAATTAATCCGTATTACAACCGAAAATGTATTCTCGCGGTACATACGAGATAAAAATACTGCACATATACAGTATAATTTAATTAACTGCGCAGATTAGACAAGTCAAGTGTCGACAACACATTTATCTCAGCGACTTTGCGACGAGAAATATAATACTTATAGGCCGGCTCTATGATTTAACGAAAGAAAGTCATAGTCGTATTGGTCCTAATTCTCTATCAAGAATTATCTGCGCTTTAATGATAAATGTTCGTAAGCCGACCATAGTCGTGTAATATGCTGGTGACAGATTAATTTCGTGTGTATCTATACCGTCGGACGTAAATTCTTTTTCCACGTATGTGCACGCCTCTATGATCAAGTTCGCTTATATCTTTGCTTATCCGTGTTATTAAGCAGTTCATCAGCATAGTCATCAACCTGCTAGACGCCCTAAAAACATCGTTTTCTCATCGTTCTCTGGAGGCTCGCTCGCTCGGAAGACGTGACACCGTTTCCGAAGCTGCGATAGCGTCAATCTCTATGCTCAAGGTAACGTCATAGTAAATACGTGTCAAACGAGATAATATAAATAATATTCATTAATATAAACGACACGTAAAATATATAATATACATCCGTTCGCGATTTGTTGCAACATATCTAGAAAATTGCCGGTCGCCTTCACAAATGTCGTATCATAATTATACGTACTTCTCGTTATACGTGTATTTATAAATATATATATATATATATATATATATATATATATATATATATATATATAGATAGATAGATGTCCCATTGTGTGATTCTCTAAACTCGATTCGCTAGGGCTACATGAGATCCGTCAAGTCCTTTAGCTACGTAGGTCACGCGGAAGAGGAGGGACAGCGTGGTTGCGCCGAGAGAGCACTTTGCGAGGCTAGTGCGGAATGTATCGCTGATACGCAAGGTCGTCCATCGTCGATTTTCTGCCAGCTTGGATCGTAAGTGTCCACTTTTGTGTTTAACGCATAATATGAATGTATATGAAACGACAGAGCGTAACTGTTTGAGCGTAAAAATTTATCGTTGCGCGCATATACTTGTACTTGTATATATACATATATATATATATCTATTATACAATAATATGACGAGCGAACGAATAATGTCTCATTATTTTTTTGCATCACGTCGAACGTATAACATCACCGAAATTATAACAGTTTCAATCTGTGGTAGTGGATCAAAGCTCACAATCAGTCAAAGATCAAATTCGACTTCCTCACACAGGTATGCGACGAGTTATCTCCTGCAGAGGCAGAGCGGCGTTGGCTTCGAAGCCTTGTACGAGGCAGGACGACGTGGTCGCACGGGCGAGGACTGCAGGACTCTCTTTATGGATTGCAACGCTGTATGAGCAAGTCCACCCTCGCGCAGCATTCTGTCGAACGTGGCTTAGATTTCGTGGGATTTTGAAATTTTCTTGCCAATCGAATAAAACTCGACCGGCAAAAATCCTCTCGAGCAATCCCTGATGTACATTCCGTAGTCTGTTGCCTTCGTAATAGAAAATGTGGAAATCGGAGCTACTCGCATGTCTATTACAAGCAATTAAAACAACATAATAATAAAAGTCTCATAATTATCTGAGGAATGTCTAAAATTTCAAAATTAGGTCCTTTAGTGAGTTTTCAAACATTCGAAAGCTGTCGAATAGTCAAGCCAAGTTCAGACGATCTACGTTTCACACGGGGCACGCCGCGGTGTTCCACAGTCTAGGCCATGTTAAAACAAAAGTATAGATTTAATCGACGTATCCACGGCACGGGCGTGCACCGAGCCGGGCGTCGCATCGAATCTCGCCAGCTCTTCAGCTCGGCTCGAACTCACGATTGATCATTTTCTTCAATTAGAGAATTCGTTGTATATGTGTGTATATGCGCTAAATAATGCAGATTTATTTCAACACTAATCCACGATCCTAATGTAATGCAAAATGTAACAAATAAACAATAAGGCGCTTTGACACTCTGATCGCGCTTGTCTCGAGAAAACGTACAATGGATTGAAGTTTGCAAGTTTTTGCTACATCTCTTTGTGACGTAGTGTCCGCAATGATATGCTTGATGAAAAATTATCTAATTAAGTTTCTCTCGTTTGCTCCTATTTGTCACGTTGAGAGTTATATGTATCCTTTTGTGTCAATCGCCGAGTTTCGCCACGTCGATTACGCACGTACACAATTATATTTATTTCTATTTATTGAACGTATTAAATATAGGTGTAGCATTTGTGGTTGGAACTCGGCGGAGTTCTAATATTCTCATATATATCGATGACGATGACTATTATGTGCGATAGGCAGCGGAAGTTTAATCGTTGACATGTTTTTACGAGGATTCAAAACATAAAATTGTATAATGAATCTAATGGCATTTGTATCGGTGAACATTATGATTATTGACGGAAAAGTTACCACAAAAACGAAACTCGATTCCTGCAACACACTAATATATATTTAATCGGACTGAAACTCTTGTAACTTTGTCAAGCTCAAATTTCAATACAATATATAAGCACGTGAAAAGTGATTTTACGCCATTTATGTTATGTTGATTAAATTTTGAAATTGTATCGGTTACAATTGCTATATATATTTATTTACGTATACGCATCGCGCATTTAACATTAAATGTACGTTATGTATACGGAACATTAACGATAAGACTAAGCTCGTAGGGAGGAAGATGCGCTTAGAACTGTCGGAGAAAGAGGATCGGCAAATTTTGATGTGCACGATGAACTCTGTTCAAGTATTACTATTGTCCTTAAAAATGAAGAATAGAAGAATGTGATTATACGAATTCATTTTTGACATAGCAAATTTAATTAGTATTTTATTGTTCCAACTAATGCCTCCGATTGGCGAAAAGAGATATACACGCATATTTTAATTTTTATATAAAAGAATTAAAAATCGATTTAAAGGTAAAAAACTGAAAATGAAAAATGCGACCAGTTATTAGTAATATTAAAGTTGTTTAAATAACATACCAAATGTGACTTTGAAAATGCACAAATCGGTACGTCAATTTTGGTAACTCAAATTTGATATTTCACAATGATAGTACGTGAATGAGTTTCGTTATTGAATGGCCTTCCCTATTTAATAATTCGTGTTAATGTCTCAGGATACTTTGTTTCTTTTAGCATCCGCCCTAAATCTATTAGTTGCTGTATATAAGTATTATAGGTATATGTACATATATAGACGTACTTGCACATGTACATGTATATGTATGTATGTATGCCTGTTTATGTATATTGGTATAGGCATATGGTTGGAGTTAACTTTCCGTTATTTCTTCTCTTTGTATTTGTAATATTTTCGTAGTTCATTAGTTTATACGGTATAGAAATAAGTTGTATGTATGTGCGAATATTATATCTTAATAAATATAATCAATGAAAACAAACGGTCTCCTTTTTGTACATATTTACAAGTATTTTTAATACAATATTTTTCGCTTTCCTACCAAAGAGCGTATGAAATCAAACTATAATTTATTTATGCAAGGTATCTACTCTCTCTCTCTCTCTCCCTCCCCCTCCCCTCTCTCTCCCTCTCTTTTTCCCCTCCCCCTCTCTCTCTCTCTCTCTCTCTGGAACATGTGCATGCGCATGCGTGCAAATAGCACATTTATAACATATTAAAAATACGACGTCTGAAAAAAAGAGATAAAGTCTACGTCGTCGTCAAGAAGCGTGAAAACTTCAGAAACCGTGACCGTACCTTCCTGTCGAGTGACAAGATTTGTTCCTTATAACGGAACAGTTTCATACCAAATCTCTTTGAAGGAGGAGTTCTCTGAATTGTCTCAGTGTTGCGCAATTTAGCGATTTTTTTCTATTCTCGCATAATTTCTTTGAGTCAAAGGTAAACGAAGCAAGCAGAGAGAGAGAGAGAGAGTGTAATTCATCAATATCATAATTTATATATTTATATATTAAACACGTTAGCAATTTCTATATAATAACACATAGACACGTTATTTTAAAATATTTTAGATAATTATGATAACAACTGTATTGAATATTTCTTTTATATTTATGTATCGTAAATTTTTCGTATATTTCAGTGTTATTATATAATATATATAAATTAAAGGAACACTAAATTTTTCTTTAAAAACAGGCAAAATTCAAGCAGCTGTAACTTCGTTAAAAATAAACGAAATTTAAATTTAAAAAAAGGATTTTAAAGCTGAAATCTCTACTTTCGAAAGGTTACTATTATTTTTTAGTTTCTGTGAGTTTGGTAATTTTGAGAAACATATAGAAAAGTATGAGCTGAACAAAATAGAAAATTTTCCTCTCACTTTGTAGGCCTGTCATGTGCGCAAAAAAAATCTGTGAAAATTTTTTACTTAATATAACGTGAAAACTTGAAGTTTTCCTTGCAAAATCTTTTTTTAAAAATGTTTCTATGATTTTTTGTTACTGAGTTATCGCGGATTGAATAAGAAATGAGCATTTTGACTTTTATTGCTTATAACTCCCTTAAAAATCATCGTATCAAAAAACAGATTCTTAAAGCTGAAACTTTGCTCTATTGAACATCTATTAGCACGTATACCGTTTAATAGAGCAAAGTTTCAGCTTTAAGAATCTGTTTTTTGACGTGCGATACGATGATTTTTAAAAGAGTTATAAGCAATAAAAGTCAAAATGCTCATTTCTTATTCAATCCGCGATAACTCAGTAACAAAAAATCATAGAAACATTTTTAAAAAAAGATTTTGCAAGGAAAACTTCAAGCTTTCACGTTATATTAAGACAAAAATTTTCACAGATTTTTTTTGTGCACATGACAGGCCTACAAAGTGAGAGGAAAATTTTCTATTTTGTCCAGCTCATAGTTTTCTATATGTTTCTAAAAATTACCAACTCACAGAAACTAAAAAATAATAGTAATAACTTTTCGAAAGTAGAGATTTCAAGCTTTAAAATCCTTTTTTAAATTTAAATTTCGTTCATTTTTAACGAAGTTACAGCTGCTTGAATTTTGCCTATTTTTAAAGAAAAATTTAGTGTTTCTTTAATTTTTGTAAAAAGTGTGTGTATATATAAATCTCTTTGTGGTAATTTGCAAAATATGAATATTACCTATTTATGAATATTTTGTCAAAGAAATGACATTCAAATCTTTAACGAATCTTGGAGGCTTTGGAAAAGCTCCTTGGGACGTACCTGTCGAGCGTTATCACAGTGAGGGAAGTGGCTACCATCACGGATATCGTGGGTACGATAGATCGAACCTTACTGTTATTCCGTAATATTGAAATTTGTACACATATTTCTCAAAGAGATTTTTTTTTAAATACTCTTCTAAATTTCAGAAGCTCCAAGGGAAAGGGTGGAAATAGCGCTGCATTGAGTGCGTTGACCTTGCTTGCTTTTCTATTTCTCTTAAATGTCATGCAGGTAATTATACGTACACATGTAAGTTTATATCACTATGCATTGTAAACTTTTAAAAAGGTATTCGCTAACGGAAGTACGTTTGCTAAATAAATATTCTCGGATTCGTGACATTATAACTAAACGCAACAGAGTCTAAACATATATTACAGCTTATTATTAGTTGCGTTTAGTTATAATGTCACGAATCCGAGAATATTTATTTAGCAAACGTACGTCCGTTAGCGAATTAAACTTTAGACAGATATTACGTGTGCTTAAAAATCAGCTCCATTTCTGTACAAAGATATATGGTATCATTGAAATTATTATTGTTGCCATTTGTATGAGAATAAGTTTTCTAATTTGCAAAGAAACATTTCATTTTTTTTTTTCATGGAAATTAAAATCGATTGAGTTTGCATGATTTTTCCAGGTTGGACCCGCATGACGTGTCTATTTGATTCCAACGTTTCGTAAACATTTTAATTCGTTTTATCAGAACCCTGCAACCTGATATATTGTATCATTCTCCTTGATAAAATATGAATTGAAATGTTTACAAAACGCGAATGGACACGTCATGCGGCTCCAACCCGAAACCAAACCACGATGTATCACACACCGCCTCAAATATCTAATTAAAATCCACTGTAAAAAACGTTGCAAAATCTATTGTTGAAAATCAATCGAGTTAACTGAACTGATGAACATTAAGAAAAAATGCACGCACGTGCATACACATCATATATACCTATGTATGTACAATGCATATGTATAATGTTTGCATTTCTTTACACACACGTAATAGTTCTCTATTCCTCAGATTCCTCTCTATAGTTAAAGACTTATTGTTACAATAATTATTCTCGTTGCCTTTTAGCAATCCTTACAAGATAACAACTCGACGCTCGTTCCAACGACCACTACGCTGTTGTTGCGAGACACCGATCAGTTACCAATCGTCTTGGACAATGGAGAGGAAAAAAAGGTCGAAACGAAAGACAACTTCGCACGTATAGCAAGTTCGTATACCTCGGAAGCGATAGCAAAAGATTATACGCGACACAAAGTCTAACCGCATCTGACAACTGGAGATCTGTCTGGCATTTTCTGGAATACTTTTGTTTCTTACATTTTTCTCACGAATATATTTGAAAATATTTATTCTCAGATTTTTCCTGTTTTTAATTTTAAAAATAATACTAAGTTAATAATTTGCACAAATAAACAATAAATATATCAAAATTTATTATCTCGATATTCATAATAGCAATATAAAACATAATCCATACTTTACCTACCTCATTGAGAATTCGTGGATAAGTGTCAGATAATCAATGAACCAACATAATGATGTAAAATAATATAACCATTCATTATAAAACACACACGTAAACAGTTTATTTTAATTTATTTTTTTCGTTTCTGAACATGAGATCGTCAAACGTGTATCATTATCAGAATCATCATCGTTCAAACATGTTTACTTCGTATAGCATTTGAAAATGTAATTTCACGCACGCGCGCGTGCGCGCGTGTCCCTATAGTCCTATTTACATAACATTAGAAACATTTAAATATCCAATTTTATTCCATTTTTGTCACACTCTTATACATTGCATAAAAAATAATAATTAACGAACAGTCATGTATTGCTAGAATAAACGGACAATGGATGCGCTCTCTCTCTCTCTCTCTCTCTCTCTCTCTCTCTCTCTCTCTCTCTTTCACACACACACACACACACGCAGATACACGCACGCACGCACGCACACACATACATACGGTTGTTGCACCGACATACAGGTCAGCATGACGGGTTGTCCATTCGTACAGGCGCGCATGGTCGTTCACAGCTGCAATGCGTAGGCTTCGGCACATTATAATCATTCACATATGTATAACGCGTCAAAGTAAATGCAGCTGTGAATGACTTTGTGAGCTTGCACGAATGAGCAACCCGTCATACTGACCTCTGTGTCGCTGCAACACCCGGTACATACTCTGAAAATTCGTTTAGCTAAACATCAAAATCTAAAAGAAAGAAAATTATCTTTTGCACAAAATATTTGGCTGCATCGAGACCAAATTGCGCCGTCTTCACAAGATTGCTTACTACATGCATATGGATTTACTCGTCCCTTTTCCTTCGCCGAAGAGAGAAGAATAAAAGGAAAAAGAGACGAGCACATCCGATCAATTCGCCAAGTATTACTTAATCACTTACATCTCTATTAATTAATTCATTTCTCGACTTAACTACTACATGTCCAGGTGGAGGTAAAGAGGAGTATACAGGACGGAGAGGGAAATAAAGAATGGAATGGAAGTAGAATGGAAACTCGATTCAATTCAAATACGCGTGATTAATCTCTGCCACGTCGAGCATGCGACTTGACACGCACAGATTACGGAGAAGAAATTACTTTGTAAGAAATTATTTATCAATCGATAGAAAAAGACCTGTTATCTGCTTTTTTTATAACTGTAAATCATATAATAGGATATTTCCTATGAAAATTTTGATAAACCGAGAAAAATACAAAATAGTTTCAAAAGAAGGTAAACTTTTCTTATCGCAGCTTTCGACGAATGCTATTATAATTACAAAGTTGTCAATCTTTCATCGACGCGTCGCTCGGCGTGACAGACAAGCGGCAAACTATTTCTGTTGCTTAAGAATTAATCTTTTCACTTTGAACACGATGCATATAGTTCCTTTTTCTTTTTCTCTTACAACTAGAAGGATAACATCACGAAAAAACCTAACCATTGAGCGAAACTCATTCAAGTCAATATGAAGTATTCAAGTACTTACACGCGTCGACGACATTTATACATATGTATATATGTATTATGTATATGTCATTCGTGAGAGACTAAAAAGGAAAAGAAACAATCGTGCAGAACAAAACGTGCCACTTTGCTCGTAAATGCGTACGTGAATTTTGGTTTGACCCCTTGTAAGCTCATTTTCTCGCTACGCATGCAAATGAATTTAATGGCACTGTTTATTAACTTTCGATGCCAAGTGGAATACGATTATCGTTCTTCGATTAGATGGACAATCAGTCAGTCGCCAACCATATATATATATATATATATATATCCAATATCGATTTCCATAACTTAATTCAATCATTAATTCAATTTAGATAGTTTCGATCATTAGATCATCAGGTCACGCTACACATACTTATGTCTGATTCCGAATAGAGGAAACAAATCATATCTTTTAATCACTATTTTTCAGCTTTTTTCCGAGGAAGCTATATAATCTTTAAATTATATATATTAATATGTATATAACATCTAAAAGTATTTTCCTATCATAAATTATAAATTGATTACTCGCAATTAACGATCGAATGTAAAATACAAAATGGAATTCAAAAAACAACGGTAACTTTTTACAATGCTCTTTGTAGAGCACAGATCTAGTTAATGGAAAATTATTATCCTATCTCTCCACTAATCTATTATTAAGAATAAAAAAAACTTGACAAATTAAATTGAAATTAAAGAATTCATACTAATGATTCATGATAATTTGAATGAATTCATAATAATTTTTACAAAAACTGGTCGAAAATCGATTAGAACGCGTTTACACCCTTCCTGTTCTTCGACCGTTGTCGACGACGCTCAAACTCGTCATATTCCAACATTTCCAAAAATATATTTTAAAATTACAATGCACGACTATGACCGGTATTCATAGTCATATTTAAGATCTGACTATGGCCTAGTTTACACCGATCTCTTGATACGCGTATTAAATAGTAAATAACTAGTAAATAAGTCTGATTATTGGCTGATTAGTTCAAATATACTGTTTGATACGCGTATCAAGAGATCGGTGTAAACTAGGCCTATGAATACTACTCTATGATATTAGATTAACTTTGCCTGAAGTGTTACTATATTAAAAGCAATATAGACAAATTGTTGAAGGCAAAAACAAATTGTATCCTTTACATTCGTGTCATCCGTATATGTATTAACGAGATAGTTCCGATCCGAGGACGAATATAAAGCAGATACTATTAAAAAGTTAACGCTTTTAATTTCCAGTTTATCACGAATCTTCGAATTGGCCCATTGAGAAATAAGGTTGCTTTTACCTTTTCGCAATTACTTTATAATCCTTTTATAATATTACGTATGCCATTTCCTTTCCGTTCTTCTCCTAAAAAATTGAACTTGTCGCGAGAAAAGGAGTCAAACCGAGCTGGTCGCGGCTGATTTTCAAAGCGCGGATGCAACCAACTCTCCACAGACACACTCGATTATCTTTGGTACATTTTTTGTCGTTCTTTTTCTTTTTTTTTTCTTTTTTTTTTTTTTTTTTTTTAAGGAGGTAGATAATATAGAATTGTCTTTCTCTCTATCGTATGAGAGCTCGACTTGTGGAACACGCACACGTAACATGTGCATCTCGTCTCGGCTTCGTGAAATTCCCGACCGAGGGGAGAATAATGACAAAGAATCGCTCCCTTTGAAATTAGCACGTTCGTGCGAATGATGGCTCGCCAAGCCAGATCTAAAAATAAAGATGCAAAAAGATTGTGGCGAGTAGAAAAATCGCTGGCACGTAGGAGCATTTTACAAGATAGTACGGTAGTTGGAAAACGTCGTGCGCGCGTGCGCTGTTTAATTCGTATGCAGTAATAACATATTATTTAAGTAATAGTTTCGATCGCGTGCATTTAGCATGAACGTCGACCAACTTTCGGATAATTATGCAGCGTTATCGCCGTAAATTATAACGCGTACGATATTGGCGATTGGGGACCGTTCGCGAAACCTATACTTATCGGTCATTGTAGACTCGTTTATGTAAATGCTATCGTACAAGTTTGAAAAACAATCGATCAGTAAATGATCGTACCGGTTCAACTCCGGCTCAACATTGAATAAACTTCGTAACTTCGGTACAAGATCAACGTGCCCACGGAAATATATATGTGTCTATAAATCTATGCTTATCTATATGATATGAAGCTTCGAAAGCTTGCTCGAACACCGCGAGATCTCGCCTCATCGATCGTCGCTGTATATACAATAATTGATAAAATAATATGTGTGTGTGTGTGTGTGTGTGTGTGTGTGTGTGTGTGTGTGTGTGTGTGTGTTCTACACCTTTTATACTTTCTTTCAGAAAGAGAGTGAGATACAAGCGACACCCGAACGTTTCATCGATATTTCGTGGCGGTGCGCGTGTCTCTCGTCAGAGAAAACTAGTGACAAATTTGTAGATATTAGTAGAAACATTAGCGAGCCACCATCCTCGGGATGCCTCTAGGTCTACCTCTAACAAAGTATCAATGCGCATGCGTGCATGGCATGCGTACGATAAACTCTTAAACTCGTAAAATAAGGATGTAGCTTTTTTCCGAAAGCTCTTAATTTTATACTTGGAAAAAACTTGATACAGTGAAGAGCGTTACACGCATTACTCTCCATTTCCTTCTCTTATATTACGATAACGAGTGCGACTACCGTCAAAAGAAAATTACGACAAAAAAAAAGAAACAAACTACGATATATAGCGGTATATAACACGGCCGTTTTCGTGCCAAGTATCATGCGAAAGTAATGTAAATCCGATGCACGTATGCGAAAATGGTCCGATTGGCGTGTGTCATACGGGTAAACAAATGTATAACGCACGAGGATCGAAAGTAATTTTTCGAAGACGCGAGCGATGTGCTTTCGGAAGTTTTATCGCGCGCCTACTACGATCTACCGAGAAACGCGCATAGAATCCCTTTAGAAATTGTCTCGTAGGAAAAAAAAATGCGACGAAAACAACGATGGCGCGCGTCTCATTCGGAATCAAATCGCTCTTTGATTCGTATCGGAGGAACTCGGATTCATCTTTCCGTACGAAAAAGAGGGAAATCCAAAGATCCTAAGGCGTGGATGCGCTATACGAGGTGCGCTATTATTAAAATTATTATTATTGGTGCTGAGTCTCGTCGTTTTCCTCCTGCGATACGGTGCTCGACCTGTTGGAACGCACGTCGAGATCCATTGCGAAGGGTTTCGTCGAGTTGCCGAGAAGCACCTGCGTGCTCTGGCCGTCGTCGATGCTCAACGAACACTCCAGCGAGCTGTCACTGAAAGTACAGAAACAGATTTCTACTCGTCACTAGCGCCTTCGCGGATCGTCTCGGGCTGGACACGTGGTTAGCTCGCTTTGACAATCGGTCAGCCGATTGGCATTACCTGACGATACTGGCACGGTCGACCGAGCTACCGCCAGTGGCCGGCGCCGTACAATTTTCGCCGTTGCACGGTCGCTCGCCATTGCTGCTGCAAGAGGAGGTTCTGGTACTGGTGCTGGTGGTGGCAGTAGCGGCGACAGCCGCTGCCACCGCCGCTACCTCTCGCATAGACGCCCGCCTAGACTCCTCATGGCACTCGCACTTGCACTCTTCCGGTTGCACGTAGCTATAACCACCGCTGATAGTCTTTGCAATCTCGTCCTCTGGGCCGCGCGGTATCGTCTGTATCCGTTTCGGTGCCTTTCGCTTCTCCGGTATTTCTTCAAAGTTGATCCAGTTGCTCAGCCGCGCTGCTGTTGCTGTTGTTGCTGCTGCTGCTGCTGCTGATGACGATGATGACGATGATGATGATGCTCTCGGTGGCAGTGGAGGTGGACTAGGTGATTTTCCTTGGTTGGTAGCGCCTTTGCGGCCGCCATCCGGCGGCACCTTGCCCGCAAATTCAGTGAACGTATTCGCTGTACTGGCGTATTGCCGACGTGGGCTCTTCAGCTTGAAACTATCCTCTCGCGGCAGAGATATCTTCATCCGTTCCACGCGCCGCTCGTCCAGCGATGTCTGCATCACAAACTCGTCGAGTAAAGTTGGATTTATCGGCGTCGTTGAGCGTGGTCTCTCGATTGGGATCGTCCTGATAAGAATCACGCATGATATGAATCACACATCATTAATATGACGTAAAAATTAAAACGTGTTAAGGACTTTCTAGAATAAGAACTGTCTTCTACGTACATATAATTTAATATTAATATAAATATTTAATTATAAAATAATTAAGACTCGATTAAATAATTTATTTTATATTGTACGCTTACACGTAATATCACATATGTACAATGTATCGTTCGTGATATGTCGAGATTTATAATTTTTCATTTGAAAGAATTTTACCTTACTTCCTGAAGTCGTTGTTTAACCGGTAAAATAGGTATAGCGACGCTCTTCTCCAATGGCAGAGTCGTCGGTACATATGGAAGATCCTCCTCGAAGCTCTCCTCGTAAAAGAGACCCTTTCGCTCGTCCGGTAGTTCCTCAGCCAGCTTCTCGACCTTATTACGAATAAACTCGATCTCCGAATCTTTCTCGGATTCAGAGCTATTGTGATCCAAATCGGATATCACACTGGGTGTTTTTACCAGACCTTCCTGTTCTAGCGACTTACTGATCTTGTCATCAAGGAGATCGAGTCTTTTAGTTTCTTGTACAGTTCGAGAAAGCTCTCCCGAGCTTATCTTTTTCTGTTGCATCCCTACATCATCGTTTATCTTCTCGGGTGATTCTGGCTGCTGCTGCTGCTGCTGCTGATTCTCTTTGCTTTTTCTCTTTGGCTTTATTATGTCCGGCTTTTTGCCAGTAGATTCTCTCGACAAACCACTGGACGACGTTCGCAAATCTATCGATTTAACTTCCGATTTAATCTCCAGTTTAATATCTGGTTTAACCGTAATCGATGACTTGGGTGGTGGCAGCGCCTCGACTATTTTGTTAGCCTGCGCGCTAATCTTCGAGTCTCTCAACTTGGAACTTTTCAGTATGTGCGAGTCTTTCAACTCGCTCTGCGGTGGCCGGTTATCTCTGCACGAGCTTTTGGATACGGTCTGCGTCGCCGTACGCGTTTCGATCTGCGCTTCAGTCCTAATTTTGGCGATCGACGACGACGGTGTCGGATGGTGCTCGATCGACACCTCTGTGATTATACTGCCCATATGCGGCCCTTCGGACTCGTACTCGTCCAGTAATTTGGTCGGCGTTTCCAACGGTATCGAGACGCTCTCCGACGGCAAGGCCTCCTCGTAGTTCCTGTCATCGGCATGCAGACTAATGAAGATTGAATCATCCTGACGCGTCCTTTCTTTCTCCGTGTTGAACGTAAACTCCACGTGACCGATACTCTCGAGAGACGGATGTTCGTCCCCACTGGCGACTTCGAGATCACACGAGGCCGCAATTGCTTCATCGTAGCTCTTCTTCCTCTCGCGTTTCTTAAACAAGCTCAGTGTAGACGAAAATACTCCCTTATTCTTCGAGTCCTTCTTCATGATTGAACCTTTGTCTATAGAGACTCTCTCGCGTGATTTTGAACGGCTCCTCAGACTCTCCGTAGTGTCTTTCAATTTCGATGTCAGACTTCGTCGTGGCTTTGTGCTAGGTGACGGTGATTCCGGGCTCAATACGCTGCCGCCGTCGGTTCTAGCCTATTTAAACACAAATATAATATAATTCAGTGACTTGATAATAAAAGATTAAATATTAGATTGGATAGATGGCAGGGTGTCATCGTCCCTCTATCAAAGTCTATGTTAAGTAAAGACTCTAAAAGTTTTTAGACAGGCGGTAAAATGTTCTCTGAATAAAAATACGCACTAAAGATGATTATGAATGGTACGTATTTCAATTAATAAGAATTATTTCAAAATTATCTAATATATCTTGCATTTTATTTTTAAAGCAAATACATACAATATAATACATAATCTTTTTCTTTTCCTTCTTTGATTACTAATATAATAAATCGCGAAATATTTTTCAAGATATTATTTATGTACCTTAAACAACGAGGCAAAGCTACTTTTTCTGGATACGGACGACGGACTGGGCGTTCGCGAGCCTTCAAGATCGCGAACTTTTTGATGTCTCGGTAATTTCGGACTTCCGGTGAGGCTACTCGTCGTAGGTGTCGTCTGCACAATCTCCTTAAAGTTTTGAGTCTTCTTTCTTTTGTCGTTGAAATCGAGTGTCACGGGTTTTTGAACTTCCTGGATTTGAACATTTGTTGATTGGTATTGCTGCTGATGTTGATGTTGATGTTGTTGTTGTTGTTGATGTTGCTGTTGCTGTTGCTGCTTGTGTTGTTGGTGCTGTTGTCGCGGTGCCGATCCTTGTTGTTCGCTCGATTTTTTGATGATCGGTACCTGCCCCCGCACACATATACACACACAATACGAGAGAAGAGCCAATATATTTATTCATTAGTCTCACATTCAAAAGTAAATATTTATTTAAATATTTTTATATATACAGGGTGTCTGGTATAATGACCGGACCACTTCTCGAGGGCAGGTTGAGCGGGTTAAACTGAATCTCAAAAAGTCTTTTACCGTTTTGTAAGTCTCTCACAATAATTAATGAGCGATTACGTAATAAAGATACGCGAATCCGAGTGCGTTCGCGCAATTCGACGAGGAGCAGCTTATTAGCGTTAACGTTGCTACTACGCGCGCGGCGAGGCATTGAGATTTAGAAAGAGCGCTGTGTAAATAACAACGGCTATATATACATAAGCGACATTCGTGCAGAACCATTGTTGTTTATAAAGCGTTCCTCCTAAAAAGAAAGAATTTGTCCTAAAAAAAAAGAAGAAAAAGAATTTTGTAACACTTTTGCGCTATTATCACGCTATCGTGTCTCATTGTAACGCTATTGATAAAATTTTCGATAAAATCCAGTTGAATAAAATCCCAATAGAATAATATAATCTTATATTTAAAAAATGGCGATTGTGGCGCAGAGAGTTGTGCGCTGCTCTAATGAGCCGAAGATCAAAGTTCAGGTCCGATCAAAATCGTCGGTTTTCGTTCGATTGCCACCTCTTAGAAAAGAGATAACACACCGAGAATATTTTGCCATAAACGTGTGTGTAGTACCCCTTTGTAACAGCCGTTCGGAATCGGCGTTAACGTGTGTAGGTCCCATACTATCCGATCCAGATATACGTGGGTCAGAGTATTATAGTAAGAGTCACGACGCGGACGCTCGTAATCGAGCAATATGTGACTATTGCATATAAAAAAAAATCTACGTCACGAGACTCGCAGACACCGCCTCGATATTTCTCGATAGAAAATATCAAGCGACTCTTGGAGAAGAAAAAAACAGGATCTTAAAAGACAGAGAGACCAACCTCTATATTAACTTTTTCCAGAAATCTTTTGGTGATTTCCACTTCCCGTTTGAAGATTTCCTTCCGCTCCTCACGACCGCGTCTTCTAGGCTTGTCCAACGGATCCGGCTTCAGATTGCCACCTACCATAGGCACTTTAATACTCTCGGGAATCAATGCCTTCGTGGTATCGGCCTCCCGCTTCAAGAGTATCTTCTCGAGATCATCGGTCTCCGGTTTCGATGGCTCTATTAGATTATCAGCCAGCGTCGGCTTGCTTCCGCAGAACGACGTCTCCAGTAGACACTTGTGAGGACTCGGGGATCTAAAGGAAACCGCAATGCACACATTTTTCGTCAACAAATAGTACATTTTACGCATTTTCCGTGTTGTATATGCTGTATGACTTTCGTTAGCAAAGCCTAATGGTTTCACTTTTCATCAGACAGACCGAGTGAGACGTCAAAGTAAATAATCAGGGACGTAAACTTTGTGTAAGTAATAAATGAGTAACTGGAGACTTGGCGTGCAAGGCAAATAAAGAAATCGATAAAATAGAGATCATAGAGCGGCAACCTCAAAGTAGATTTCTAAAAAAAGTATGGTGACTCTTCAAGAAGGAAATACATATTACCGCCAGCATCCAGCGCAAGCATGCAAGATAACGTGTGTATTCACATCTTTAATATTTTGCATTTCTTACCTGGAGGAAGTCACTGACATGACCGAGAGCTTCCCGGAGACGCCGGAGCCTTGACTGCCAACCGACGACAGTCTAGACGTTCTACCGCTAATGTTGAGCAAGCATATCTCCGAGCAGTTACTGTCCTTGCGTTCGCGATCTTGACCCAGCTGCTTGCCACTGTAATCCGATTGGGATCCGTCGGCCTCCTTCCGCTTTCGCCTTTTGGACTCCCGTTTGAGATCTTGCTCATGGACGGGATCCTGTAAATCCAGTTCCTCCGTAGAGGACCTGAGGTCTTGGGCGTCTTCCTTGTAGCCCAGGGTCAGCTTGCAACCGGACGGAGGATCCGCACCTAAAAATTCACAAGATCTCCATTTTTACACCGTTTCGTTCTTGAACAAGCGACGCGTTCCCCTCGAGATAACTTTCCGAGTCTATAATGTAGATTAAATCGGGCGTTTAAAATGTTACTCGGCCCTTCTTATATTTGGCTTCTCCGAATGTCCGCACAATCATCTCTAACATTTGAATAATTTGATTGAAATCTACGTCGCGTCCTCTCACGGTTTCTGCAAAATGTGTAAATGTAGCTGTATAATCGTTCAACTAATCGAATCTTCCATCCCCGACGTATGTATGTACATGGTGCGCTGCGAACGCTCGATACTCTTAAAACGTCGGGTCTTCAAGTTCAATTAAAAACTACATCTTTATTGAACTTAGCATTAGACGTGTGTGATATACCATATGATATTCTTCCATAGTTTTGATCTATCCCCACGTGTAGAGAAAATGAAGGATTTAATAGGATTAACAGCATCCCAATAAAATGCGTCAAAAGAAATCTATCCCGTACGTATAGTATAGTATATGAAGAGACCGACGTTCTCACTACTTGATACATTTTAATTGTATGTCATGTCACATAGAAAAGACTTTATTTCTTGTATTTTTAATTTGCAGCAATAGTTTGATAACAGCAACCTTTAGTGAGACATAAAGGAGAGAATTAACAGCGACATTTTGATCAGGATTCGAACGTAATAACGAAAGTATTATACAATATACGTAGAAGAGAATAGATAAGAAAATCGTGCCGGCAATGTGATCAAAGAAGGAATTTGGTGGGACTTTAATGCGTTTTAATTTGTGCAGCGTGTATATATCGTGCGAGAACCCATATAAATAATCAAGATCGGTACCATCGAACAGGCCATTTAGACTCCTGTAAGTTGAATCGATCAAGACCTTGACCTAATAAGGGATTCTTTTTCAGAAACTATTCGAAATATGTGCAACCTGTGCACGCAAAGCTCGCTTCTTACCCCGATAGGCTCTCGATTTAATGGCAATAGATGGATTTTCGTCTTAGATACCTACGGGTCATACGGGCCATACCGACCATACGGGTACTCGTTACCGCGTTGCTGCGTTACTATCGTTATTGCATTATGCCATGTTAAATATCGCAACCAAAGAAAAAAATGATTAAATAACAAAAATTTAAAAACAGATTCAAATAACAAACATTTATAATGCTCCTTTATTCAGACTGGCTCACTAATTATATACATATTTAGATGTAGACATCGGTCAAATTCATTTCACTCAAAGTTACGTCAATATCGCGTTAGCAAAGTTTTATGTGATGATATAATCGTGTCCGCTGAGCAAAGTGTGAAAAAATTGAAACGGAAACAAAACAGGATAATTTACAAGAAAGCAATCACCTGCGAGAAGCTCCCGGTCAGGCGACGAATCCCTGGAATTACTGTCCTCATGGTGCGAAGAACTGCTCGCTCTACTGATATCAATTCGCGGCGTGCTAGGCGTCTTGAGCGAACTACCAGGCGTTGCTGGCGTGGTGACCTCGACGATACCCGGCATTCGCCCTACCGCTACCGCCGTCGTCGCCGTCGCCGTCGCCGCTGCCGCTGCCGCTGCCGCTGCCGCCGATTCTCCCTGCATTCAAATTCGTTTCCTGGTTTGTCGTGGATCGTAGAGCACAGTCACACGGGGTTGATTGGTTGGTTGATGGGCTCAGGTCGAGGGCCGGCTTCTCGTGCAGTGATTCACAGAACTCACGGACGATCGAGAAGATTAATCTCCGAGATCGCACACGTACAAACATCGGGATTCAAGTCAAAAGAGGATCTCAGAAAGAGAGAGGGAGGGAGGAAGAGGGGGGGAGAGAGAGAGAGAGAGAGTCGATTTTGAGATAAACGATGAAGAGGAAATAGGACTCACGTTTTCCACTTCCTCGGATAAGTCTTCGAAAGATGCTATCGGCGCTGGTCCAAGCTTCTTTTGATGGACATTCGGCGGCAATCCTGACGCCATTTTTGAGCGCTCAGACCACGGTAATACTGAAAAAAAAAAAAAGAAATCAAACTCATACGATACTTGAAATTTTTCCCGACACGTTAATGGCTTTTACGCGAAACTTTTAACTTTGCGAAAGCGAAATCTTACTTCACGCAATCTTGAGAGCGCGTGAAAGAAGGTATACACACGTGGTCGTGTGTATAATCGCCAGCTCGGTTATTACGCTCTCATTCTTGCCGTTGTTATACGACAGTTCTCGAGTATTATGTAATAACACCAACAGGTGTATATCGTGTGACGCTCTTCGCCTGACGATTTTTCGCTTGATAAAGCTCGAGAAACTGTTTTGAAACGGTGCTTATATTAAATAATAAAGGCATTTAAACCGAATAAGTAACATTTACTTTGCCAGTCAATACGTATAACCTAATTAAGAAAGGCATTTGTGTTTGCCGTGATTTTTATTAAATAAAATTTGCGACACGTGTTATATACGATATTTATTTCTTCTTGCTTTGCCATTAATAAATATATCTAATATTAATAATCGTGCGTATTATTACTATTACATATTCACTCTATGTAATATTAAAAATTATTTATTAAAGAGAGTTACATCGTTCTGCACTTACTCTATATAAACTAATTGAAACAGGAGATTCATTTTCACGAGATCTCTTCCACGTCTTCAACGCGCTGGCGTTGCGTTTTAACGTTAAACATTGGCCAAAAATGAGCAAATCCATATTCAGCGTATAAATAATAAAAATTATGTCGCTGTTAGAAAAATCATTTATGCGCGTGCAAGCTGCGTTCGCGAATAATTATATAGTTGGTAGCGCTAATTAGAATGTTTAAGCGAGGAATGATTTTACGTATAAAACATGTAGGTACTGCACTATTCCCGATATCGCGCTCTCTAACATATAAAATGAACAAGAAAAATAATTCATTCGCGCTCGGTGATTGTTTAAAATTCGGCTCAAACCTCAAACGTTGTCTAACGAATCGTTGTGCGAAATCGCACAACTAGCGAGGCAAGACCGAAGCATGAAAAGTGATGCGATTGTAAAATAAACCGAAAGATTAGCCGCGAGTTTAACCGTACGTGTATACGTGCATGACCGCTGGGCGCTGACTGGTTGACTGACTATATAGTTATCCCTAACAATAAGTCAAACCGAGCGCGAAATTTTGCAGCGGCCGCGGTCAAGTGGGCAACAATTAAGATTCATGCGTCGACGCGCGCCGTACCTATTGATACGCGTACAAGTGATAGCAGTTATCACTCGTTTCATCATTTGCCCGCTGCACGTTCCAAGCCCATTCAGGACGTGTCCATTCCGGGGGTTACCGCGGTTAAGAGAAGGGAGGAACATGGATCGGTAGCGATTGAGCCACCATGAAGAATCGGACGATGATACAAATTGTTCGATTATATAATTAATAATAGATACGTGACAGATCGTTCGCGAAAAATCTAGTTGTTATAATATGAGTCATATATATCTCGCGGTATCTCTTGCGGCATCGTTATTTAAAATTAAAAGGTTGAGACTAACAATAAGCCTAAACGTAAGCAACACATTGCTTCCCTATAGCGTTAACGATGAGACTTTCCTTCGACGATCTTTTAAGATATTCTAAGCTCGATAACGAAGCGTTGCTCGTAAAAAGAAACATAAATGTATATCTTTCTACGTATAATAATAAATAAATAATTTGATTTACCGTAATGTTAGTCGGATTTCCACGCACAGTTGAAATCGATCGTCGGGATAAAATTTACGATAGAATGGGTTGTGGTTGAATGCGGGAATGCGACGCCGCGCCGCGATAAATTCACACAGAATTCGTACCTACTAATATATATTATAGATACGTTCACGGATCGGATCGAATGGCATCTTATAATATGTGATTGTAACGTAGCTCTTGTACCTGATGCATCTGGTAAGTACAGGCGTGTACGTTGTGCAGTCGCTAACAAGGCTCTTCTATTTATAGCACATCGCACCTTCGAAGCGCAAACGCGCGAGTCTACGCATCAAGATTTTCCTTACAATTAGTTCTAGGACATTCCCGAGAAAGATGTATCTTTGCACACAAGTCACGAGTCACAAAGTGACTTGCAGACTATTACGCACTATCATTTACTGCAATACGTACCACTTTTCAAGATATTTATGTAGTATGTAGATTGTTTACGAAGACTTACGGCCGAGCTTTTCATCGAGCTTCATCTCTCGTTTATGATTTTTATTTCGCAGAGATTGCAGAGATTGCAGAGAAAATATAATACCGATGAAATTTAGTTAGAAATTTAAAGAATAATAATCGTGAATGATAGCCCATAAAAAGCATTCTGTCGTTCTCGATCTATTATTTTTTTTTTTTTCCGATTTTCCCCGTGTCGCGGTATTGTTTAACCACGTTGGTACAAAAAAATTGCATGTCAATAAATGCAGAAATGAGACCTACATTCGACAACTTCTTTTTGTTGTATATATTAGTATATTGTATAAGCAGGCAAAGATAAAGAAAGAATCTCTCTTATGTAAAGTGTACAGTGTATGTGTATCTGGCGGTGTGGCGGTGATAAAAACGCGGCGCGTGCCATGAGGTTCATCTCTCGGACCGTCATGTCGGTGGCAAAGACTGACAATAGTGACACGTAGAGTAAGGTTCACGTCGTCGGTAAATGTGACGGTGCTCCTTACGTTACGTTTTTACACGCGATCACTCCTACCTACGTCGCCGTCGCGTCGCGTCGCGCTAATGATCGATTGCAACACGCGTACACAACGCTGCTCGATGTTAGAACACTTTGATGTTAGCGCGACGATATAAGTACATATATCTCTAACAATAAACGAAGAAAGAGAAATACGCGAGCAAGTGCATAAGTATGTGAGCAGCGTACCACGGTGCCACGCGTCGCGTCGCGTCGCGTCGCGTCGCACGATCTTGCGGGACGTGCTTTTTCATCTCTGTCATTCACATTATGTCCAACGCGTTAAATAATTTTATTCTCCATAAAAATTATGTGCTTTTTCATATACTGTTTTCACATATAGTTTTCATCATATTCAAGCATAACTATTTAATCTTTTAGAGAGAAAGGTGGATGAAACGATAGTGACATCACATCTTCTCGCTGCTCGCTGTCATTCCTAGCTTTGCTCTTTTGCATTTGTAGTAAAAGTAAATAGAAAGATGGGAAGAAAATGCAAAAGAGAGAGAGAGAGAGAGAGAGTTACACGTTGCAGGATTTTGAATAGTAAATCTCGCGGGGCACTTGTTCTACTGTTCCACAGAATAATAATTTCTTTGCGAAAAATTGTATGTATTTCACGAGATAAGGCACGGCTGCACCCGGGCCACCCTCGAGTGAGGGACGTGAGGGTGGCGAGTGGCGACTGGGGCGAGCCTTCTACTATTCTACTCGAAAGAGAAAACGATCGAAAGATTGCTTCTACGTCTATAAGCGCGCAAATGACGTTTGCGTTTATTTGCGACAGTGATACAGATACAGAAGCGAGAATATAGACGCGAGAAAGAGAGAATAGGTACGCGCGCGCGAGACGTGTAAAATCGTTTATCGCGTGACAGAGCGACAACAGCGGCCACTCGACTTGTCGAAATTTACTTTGGTTTCTCACACGATCGTTATGTCGTTATGTCACATATTGCACTCACTGAAGAAAGCTCATCGGAGTTGGCGTCTCGCATTGCCACCACTGCAAAGCACTGTTGCGATTATATGTATATCGCGTTACGCACCAGCACCAGCACCAGCACCAGCACCGTCCGTTTCCACGTCCTCTTGGCCGATTTCTCGCTACACTCGTCACTGACGCGCGTGCCATGCATGTCGTCGAGATCGAGCCCTCGTCGAGCCTTCATCGCCGAATCGTTCTCGCCTCCGCCTTCGAAAAGAAGCTCGCTCTCGGGTTGCGTTTCCGGAGGCGGCGAGAGCGTCAGGGCGAAAAAGCGGGACAGTCGCGCGCGACCGCCCTCCCCGACACGCCGCCAACACCAACCACCCCCGACGCCCTACTTTCCTCTCCGTCCTCTCCGTCCTCTCCGTCCTCTCCTCAGCGACCTCAGCTCAGCCTCGGCGCCCTCGGCGAGGCGAGAGCGCACTTGCGCTCGCGCTCGCGCTTCTTCTCGGACCTCGGGCCTCGGATGCACACGCAGCACACGCATGTACGTAGTGCATACGTACCCGGCCGCGCGCGACTCTCGACAAAACCGGTACTTACCCTAGTCTGATGTCCTCCATTGCCGCAGCTATCGGCCAACACCGATCGATCCCCTTTTCCAGCTACTCCATTTCTCTATTCTCCCCTCGTGTGTGTCAGGCTCTCGCTCTCCCTCTCCCTCTCTCTCTCGGCCTGGGCCCACGGCGACCACGACGTCCACGACTCGCTGTTTTACAGCGTGACACCCCCGCGCCTTGACGGCTCACATCTTGACCCGCGATCCGTGCCAACACTGCCAACTGTGCTCCTTTAAGGAGACGCGCTCTCTGGCTGCTCTCTGACCTCTCTGTCCATGGCACGCACCACGAGTCCACGACCCACGACGACGACGTCGACGACTCGCGTGCTCGCGTCCTACTCAGTACGCAATCCTACTCGTGCTCGAGCCGCTCGAGCGACAAGTCGCGCGTCGCGCTGGTCGCGCACGCTCATCGCTCGTGCTTCGTGTTCCTTGCCCTTGCAGGGGTGTGCTTAGACTGCTTAGCTCATACTCTCACACTGCAACCGCAAGGGATGCCGGATATGATTCGGAAGAAAATGAAAATACGAATACGCGCAATACTCTACGTCCACAGCTACACCCTAGACCTATCAAACTTTACACGTCGTCATTTAGATTTAAATTTATTCTTATATAATATTTCAAGACCGTCTGAAGAAGATGCTGACAATACCGACCTAGGACCTAGGACTCTAGTTCGGACATGAACCATAGCACGGACACGAACCATGTCATGTATCGTTACCGAGCGAAAGGGACGTAGACACGTAGTTGCAATGACGTCCACTTTCTCAGGGGGCAGGCTGAAAATGTGACACTTCCGCCTCCGCCAGCTTCAGAAAGATTAAAGAGATGGCGGTGGATGGCGGCTGGTTAAGGTTAAGATAAGAAAGACGTAAACAGTACGCGGGTCGCGGGTCGCGGGTCAATGAACTGTCAGAGTGTCAGGTCAGAGAGTCAGAGTCAGTGTCGGTGGCGTGGCGTAGTGCTCGACGCTCGCCGTGCTCTCGTACTGTCGTACTGCGCTGTAGCTGTAGTGCGCGTGGTGCATACACGTGTGTGTATATATAATATATATGTGTATAACTGCACGGACAACGTCCACTACGACTGCGATCTCAACGATCGAGAATCGCCGGTGATGGTGATAGCCGGGTGTATGCCGTATATGTATGGTTGAGGTTGAGCGCGCGTGTAAACGTTTCTCGTTCACCTGCGCTGTCACGCTGCTAAAGCTAAACTCGAACGATTCACGCGACGCTCCGGCTCCATCCGGCTCCTCGTCGGCGTCGCTCGGCCCGGTACTCCCGACTCCCGGGCCGTGACAACTGCTGGCAACCGCGGCACAAGAGTTTTGCCCACGCACGCAACATTGTAATATCGTATGCCTGCCTTTTGTAATACACGCTAATAGAGATACCTAATCGAGATACCCACGCCGCGCCGCGCCGGCAGCCGAGATGCAGTGGCCCTCGCTCAGCGTTATTCTTTCCGAGATATTTCTGGCGTATATCGTCTACTCGATATACACGCTGTCGCTGCTGTTCGTGTCGCCGGCCTGCGAGGATGGCAAGCCGTGTCTCGAGTCGTACCTGAGCGAACGGCCGCAGTTGGATCTATACATGTACAGCTCCATCAGGAGAAATCCCGCCAGCAGAGACGTCGACCTCGTATACTCGGGGCAAAACTTTGCGTACGATCAAACGCAAACCATGTAAGCATTTCCGCGTCATTTAGTCGGGCTGTCATAGTCTCCCTTTGAGCATCCATCCCTCGATCAACGGTTGACCTTCTTGGGCAGCTTGGGCTATCGCTCTCGCCAGTCTCTCGCCTGTCTCGCCTTCCTTTCCTCTTGTCCTCTCTGCTCTGACCAGCTCGGACAAGCTCTGAAGAAGTAGGATGCCAGAGGGAGAAAGAGAGAGAGAGAGAATCGAAATGGTCTGACAATGAGCGAGAGACCGCCCGCGCCGCCGCTCATATGAATTGACCAACTTTTTTTTCTTGCAGTCCAGTGACCCTGACCGTACCAGGCGACACACGGCGAAATGGAACATTGTTCTTACATATATTATTGACACCTCCCTCCGTAAAACGGAGCAGGACGTTTGTTGATTTGCAAAAAGTAATGTGATACGTAATATTATGAAATATATATATATATATATATATATATATATATATGCTCTACATTACGTACGTCCATCTTTACAGGATATATTTACCTCGTATACCGCTATTAAAATGACACAATACGTAGTACCTGAGGCAGAAGCGTTCAAGTTGTTAGGCGACAAGAGCCATGGCCATGGTACGAAAAAAGTTACGAGCCAGATTATCGTACGTCCAGTCTCACACGTGAAAAGTCGCGTGACTTTTACAATAATGACGGACAACGTTATGCTTCCTATATACGGCATGCCTGCCGAGCTCGTCAACCACATCAAGTACATAAATTTTAATATATCTTGACCGCGTACGCATAACGCGCGCAAGTGTTAAAGACCGACGTCATCACCTTGCTTGTTTGTTGCAGAATAATTGGCAAACGGACATTCTTGCCGATTGTAACGTGCGACTTTTTACAAACGCGACATCGGGACCTTAAGCGAATTACCCCGCAAAATTATACGACGAACGTCGCGGTAGAATATTCGCCTGTGTCGCTAGGAAAATTAAGATTGGTGCTGCACGTGCAGGCGACCATGGAGAATCTGAGGAATCTCGGCTTCTCCGACAAAGACATCGATGAAGTAAAGGGCATCTTTGCTGACACCAACGTCTACTTATTGGGTGGTACATTCTTCATCGCGGCTGTACACGTGAGTAGGACAAGTACGGCGTGTTACGTGCGTCGCGAAAACCGCAAAAGATATGAGAGAGGGGAAAGAAAAGAAAGAGAAAGGACAGCGCCAATCTTACGTGTTACAGTTGTTGTTTGATTTTCTTGCTATTAAAAATGATGTCAGTTTTTGGCGGAAGAAGAGTAATCTCATAGGCCTCAGCAAATGGACCGTGGTATGGCGTGCGTTCAGTCAGACGGTCATTTTCCTTTATCTTTGCGACGAAGGTTCTTCCTTGCTCGTTCTCATTCCGACCGGTATCAGCACTGTTATCGAGGTGCGTATACATGTTACGGTACATATGTGGCGTATATTAATTTATATCAGCATGGTTATCAGGTTATCACCGATCGTGTAATGCGTAACGTTTTTTTTTTTTTTTTTTTTAGCTGTGGAAATTAAAAAAGATGTCGAGAGTGGACGTGATTAGCAGCGGTAGCATTTTGCCGAGAATACGATTTAAAACTGACTGCATTGACGCAGCCGAGGTGAAAACTAGAGAGTTTGATGCTGAGAGTATGCGTTATCTAAGTTACTTGTTATATCCGTTAGTTATCATTGGTGCAATCTACTCGTTACTTTATCAGCCGCACAAAAGGTAAACAACCACTTTTCTCTAAAACGAAAAATATATACGTACGAAATAATCATTTATATCTTGGAGATAGAAATAAATCGTGAATTAAATTGTTTTGAGTTACAGCTGGTATTCATGGAGCATAAATTCCTTAGTGAATGGAGTTTACGCATTTGGATTCCTCTTTATGCTACCGCAGTTGTTCGTTAATTATAAATTGAAATCCGTGGCGCATCTGCCATGGAGGGCGTTCATGTACAAGGCATTTAACACTTTCATCGACGACGTGTTTGCTTTCATTATAACGATGCCGACAGCGCACAGAATAGCGTGTTTCAGAGATGACGCCGTTTTTCTGATTTATCTGTATCAAAGATGGTAAGAGAATTTATTCGTTCAACGTGAAATTCATGCCGAGTGCCGCTGAACGTTCGCGATTTACGTTAAACGATGGAGATTAGATCGTAATGAAATGGAGAAATGGTTCGGGCATCGACTTTTGATAATGCCCATATCGGCCCATATGTCTTCCGATCGAAATGATTTGCTTCGGGGACACGTAAATTCAATTTTCGTGACGTGGTGCTCAAATATCTACAAATATCTACATTCGAGATCAACTTGCGAATAGATTTACCAAACTGGATAACTCTCTCAAACGGTTCTTTCTCCTAACGGAGTTTTCTACCTGAAGGCAAGCACAATTCAAAAAAATGTGTTTTTTCTGTCCTCTCGGGTTTTCATTATTTTTACCTGACCATTGTGATCTGAAGCGAAAACAGCTACGTCATCAATTCTTTTCTTGGAAGGACCTAAACCTAAACCTATCTCCATCGTTCGAAAATTTGTCATTCCTCATTGCTACTTGCTACTTGTTCAGTGGTATTCGCCGTGAGCGGCACGTCGCGTTACGGCCTTTCCATCCGAAGCGTCTGACGTATGTATCGATCAATATTTTAGAACGTAAAAAAAAAGTTTGTCAACACTGTCCACAGGTTATACCCGGTGGATAAATCACGTGTGGATACTGATACGATTACAGAAGAAGCTGTCGATTTCGGCAACAATACGAACAAAAAAACAAATTAACCATTCCTATTGTTTACTGTTATTGTTTGTCTTCGTTACCTAGAACTTGAAACTTTCGTAATATCATGTTGAAGCGTTATTACGTGCTGGCAAACAGTATTTATATCGCTAATGTGAAAATTTAACTAATATACGCATACAATTGTTACGAAAAATATATCTTATTTTCTTTTTATCACCTAGAGAGTACCGTTGTAATTTTTTTTTATTTTTATTTTTCTTTTTAACGATCCGACAACGGATCTTGCAATTCACGTATAATCGCGATGCGATAATATTATCTATAATGTTCTCGGCGTGACGCGTTCAATGATCAGAGTGTGACAAAGGACTTATAGAAGGAAATTATATAACATGCAACGTCGAACACGGCAGGAAAAAATCAAATAACGGCACATTCCTTGTTCGGATGCTCATTTAGCAGGTGTTATATATGTCATCAGGCTACTTCTAGGTATGATTATATTTGATACGTGCGTAAGAAAATACTTTTACTGGGTTGCCCGATAACGAGGGACCGTGAATCATTTAAATCGAATCTAACGCGATAACACGTCAGTGTTTCGATATCCACTGATCTAATAGGAGAGAAACAGTCCGAGAAGTCTTCTCTCTAAATGTGTACGCGCACGTGTGTGTGTGTGTGTGTGTGTGTGCGTGTGCGCGCGCGCGCGCGTGAGCGTGTGTGTGTGTATGTATGTATGTATATATATATATATATATATATATATATATATATATATATATATATATAATTCTTTAAATTTACAGCTTAAACGGAAATTCATATTACAAACTGTAATACTTGTGTGCTACGACAAGACTAATGGCGTACATTATGTGCGTCATACAAATTATAATTCTGATCATTCTTTCTATATGGATTTATCTCTGGTTCATGGGTTTAGGTAAGACGGTCGAGGCAAATAAGTTATATAACTCCATCTTTTTTTCCTTTGTATCAGAATAATGTATGCGTGCTGATGAAAGCTATGGCTCGCTCTATTAGTTTTGAGATAATGTAGTAATAATCGATTTAATGAAAGCATGCGTTTGCATTATTGCGTTTTAAATTAACTTTAAATTAACATGTTTCTGTAGATATACAGTTTTTTCTAAAGCGATGGTGGGCTCTTTTGTGCATCTCGAAGGAAAAGAAAACAGAGAAATGTATACTCAAAGACAGCGACGTGATATCCAATATAAAAAAGTTCTTGAAACCATGCTCGGATAATCCGAAAATTATTATGGACGAGAGCGTAAGTAGTGAGTAATTCGTGAACAGATTAATCGCATACGAAATGAATTTCTAAACTCATTTATATGACACAGAGTTGCGATAGTGTATCCTTCTATGGTGCCGATCAAAAAGGTAATTCGTTACTTATTAAAATGGATCACAGAGGATATCATATAGCAGAACTGATCTTGCAAGTGACCCTGTCGGATGGCCGAGTCTACGTACTACCTAGTAAAATTCATTTGACACAATTACTACATAATACATAACCGAAAATATAGTGCCCTAATGATACTCGTTTTGAATGCGCAGATTATCCCGATACAATTACGATGGAGGGTACAAGCCAAAAATGGTCAGCATCGGGCCTAAAGATCGAGTTGTTAGAACCCCGACAACGTTGGAGAATTACGTACAATGGCTTCCTCCGAAACCAATGTCGAGGAGATATATCCGATGACGACAATGTGGAACATATTCGTCTAAATTTTATGTGAGTAAAGGGGCAAAATTATAAAGTTGCAAAATATAAAAAAAAAGTACATAATACAAGAGAGGTGCGCAATTGATCGAATATAAACATCCTGTTTTACAGATACATCCTGATATAGATATGTATATTCTGTTTTTCAGATTTATCGGCAAGCCCCGATCGTTAGAATGGCCAGGCGACTGGAGTACTTATTTGCACGCGGATGCTTTAGCACGTGAACCATGGAAGAGTCCTGATTGGATGCACAAAATGTAAAAGTTAACAACGTCAATGTAGTTGACGCGTTATGCGCTAACACTCCTTCGTTTCAGTTTAACATACCCTAAGCCTAAGCTTTCTTTCTTTCTGTCGATACTACAGTAAATTAATAGATTACAACGGTTTCGATCTATGGGGATCCATTATCGGGCGGATAACGTTCAAAGATTCAAATTCGAGTGAGTTTTATTTACGAGGACTCTGCCAGCGACGTTGGGGTAAACACGAATCTTATCAATTTCATCGAACTGTCACATTTTTTGGTGTGACACGACACGGAGCCATGTATTATCTTGGTGTGAGCAATACCAAACATAGCTTTTCACAGTAAGACAAACAAATATTCTAATAACATCGTGTTAAGATATCATCGTAAAGTTGTTACGTCGTTTTTGATAAAGCTTCCTATGTGAAGAAATTTCAACTATTTCCAATACATCCATTGCGTCACCAGCCTGTTTTAGCCTCCTTTACGAGATATTACGATTGCATCATATAGGGAGTTTTATACACAAGTATAATGAATACGCGCAGTAATCTTAAAACTATAGAAAATCATACGTCGTTAATCATTCGTGAAACGAAATTCATTGCAGCATGCAATTTGGACACCTCGAGGAAGCTGGAGGGACAATAGCCAAAATTGATTGGACTGATCTGAAACTGAGCGATTTTGAAAGAGAAGATACGGTTCCCATGAACTACAAAATTGCATTTACAGGTTTTTATTCCGCTGTATCCGCTTGTCGATGATGTACAAACAACCTCATCACACGTGTACGCCATTGTTTGTCTTTCACTTTCCAGCGGCTGGGAAACGGCACAGCTCCGTTATCAATTACTCGGTAGGCAACGCAATAACCTGTTACAATGGCCAGCCACGGTGTTGGACTTGTACAACTCGTAATTTGCGTGTACAACTGAACGGCAGCACAGGTAATTCAATTCGCCATTTTATCAAAATTGAAATTGACCTTATATCCACACAAAGACCACAAACAGTCGCGTGAATCCATGTCTGTCAAATGTGCAGGTGTTGGGCTGATGATTGCGTGCTACCCATATACTGGACCAAGGCAAACCAAGACTTTGATCGCGAAAATTCAACATATAACGCGGCCCGATACATTTGCGCAAAAAGACAAATATATTCTACATTTTACTGATAAACAATGTCAAAATGAAGACGTCGTCGGAGGAAAGGGATATTCTCTTGCGACTTTGACATCTATTATCACCGATGACGTATGTACTCGTGGGATACATTGTTGCTCGCTGAAGAAATTTGTCATATGCAAAATTCATTTCCGTTTGTAGTTTACGGTACCTCGAGGCTTCTGCATAACGAGCCTTGCTCTGGAACGACAATTGCAACATGACGAACAATTGCAAAACTTGATCACTGATATAATAGATATTAGTCGTTACAAAAAGAATGAGGACCTCGAAACCTACTGTCAAAAGTACGTGTCTAACATTTCGTGTAAAAATATATCGCGGCTGTAATTAATAAACTTGTCCTTTATTTCTCAGGGCGGTGTCTATTATTCAGGGCACTCCTGTCGAAGAGGAAATTGCAAAAGCGATATTACTAAGTTTGGAGGAATTAGAGTCGTCCGCAAGTGAAAGAAACGCACATGTCCAGCGTTACGCCGTAAGATCTAGCGCGGTTGGAGAAGACAGCGAGGAAACTTCAGCTGCTGGTCAAAACTCGACATATTTAGGTGTGAAGGATGCGAATGACGTTATCAGATGCGTTGCTAAATGCTGGGCAAGCTTATTCTCATATCAAAGCGTCGAATACAGGTAATTTACTTTTCTGCAATGTTACCTCGAATTCGTATATGTTTCTATGTTTCTTTGAATCGATTGCAGACGGCAGAACGGACTACCGATAAAAGCATCAATGGGTGTTTGCGTTCAGAGAATGGTCGACGCGGAAGCGGCTGGCGTCATGTTTACCAGACATCCTACAACCGGGGATCCGTCCAGCATTATTATTACATCCAATTACGGCTTAGGAGAGGTCATGATCAATCGCATTTTTAATTTGAATTTCAAATTGATATTTCGTATTTTTGGTAATAGTTGTAACAAATTCCTGAGTAACAAATTCCCTACACAATTTGTTTTATACGCACCCGCGCACACGCTCACGCACAAATATAAAAGTATAAATATTAAGTACTTCTCACACTATCAGTAAATAACATACATCGTCCTAATGTAGCATTTTTTTTACAGACGGTAGTATCAGGGAAATTCGAGCCTGATACTTTGACGATTCGTAGAAAGTGGGACAACACTCTAACTATAAGTGCCTTGGAGCTGGGAAATAAAGGGCAGAAGATCTTGCTTGGTGACGATGGCGTAACTGCGAGCGATCTAAGTGAACAGGAGAGTAAGACGATCTCGATATCTGATACAACCGCTCTGCGATTAGCTAAAATAGGATTGCGCTTGGAATCGCTTTTTGGGTCTGCTCGAGATGTGGAATGGGCGGTTATCGGCGAGCGAATCTATCTATTGCAAGCGCGGCCTATCACAACAATTAACGCATGGACAGATTTCGAGATAATACACGAGTTAGACTCGGGAGTACCTTGCGACGTCGATCTTATGTCTTTTGCCAATGTCGGGGAAGTGTTTCCATATCCCATTACTCCTCTGTCGATCTCTACGGTTATGAAAGTTTTGAATCTATCGCTTTGCGCGAAATTCAACAAGTTTGACAGTATTTATCTTCATATAGTCGGTATGAGGTGCGCGATAAATTACTCAGATGTAAGTAATTTGTTACTTGGATTTCTCTGCATCTGTCGTTTACGTAATCTCTCTAACAGTGGATGAGTGGATGAGTCTAAATTAATCTCTCTTTCTATTCTTTCTTTCAGTCGACTTTGCAAGATGTTAGTAAGGAGATAACGATGACGAATAAAATGATAGACTTAGCCGTGTGCGGACGTGTAGTAACGTCGCCCGAAATGCACGAGGCAGCGATAGAGAAATACGGTATCGTGAGCAAATGGCGGTCAATATATATGCTATACGAAATGTTGAAATCAGCGTGGGCGAATGAAGCGACGGTGCAAAGAACGATCGATATATTTAACAATTATGCTCTGGATGCTAATGAATTTGATACACCTCACGATTTGTACAGTACCTTAAATAAGAAATACGGAGAAATCTTCCTAGTAAGTTATCAGGCACCGAATCCGAAGACCCAAGTGAATATGATCCTTACTTAAATTCAACTTAAAATGCCTAACTTAAGGAATTATGCTCTATTAATTATGCCTAACGACGCGACGTTAAATTACGTATTTATGGATTTCAGTTAGGAAAAGGTCACAACATGGCGTCCCTGGTGAGCGTATCTTTCCAAATGATAGCGATGTCGTTTTTAACAAAGGGAAACAATGACTTTACGTCTGATCATCTTGCGGACATCGCCATTCTACTGAGTTCGTGTAACAATGTTATCAGTACCGAAGTGCCAATAGCTCTCGGCAAAATAGCGGCATGCATCAGAAAGAGCGGCAAAGCGAATGAGTTTAGCAAAATTGAGACCGCGAACGTTATGGACTGGTTGAAATTAAATTGCCCTCCGGCTATGGAAAAACTAGAAGCTTTCTTCAACACGCACGGTCACAGATGCGTTCACGAATTAGATTTATTCGCGGAACCTTGGGTACTTAAACCTGATAGTATCATCAATACGATTCAGGTATGGTACGTTGAATTATTTACAAAGAGAATTGAAGATTATTTAAATGGAACGGTAACAACGTATACATGTATATGTACCCTATTATTTTGCAGGTGCTAGCAACATCCATCGAAGAAAATTACGTGAGTAAAACGCTTAGCGTGCAGGAAACCGTAGCATCTTTAAAGACGCCCGTGTCACCGTTTGTCAAGCTGCTCCTGCGGCAAATAGTACCCTTTTGTCGAACAGCTGTTACGAAGAGAGAAATGACAAAAAACGTAACTGTATCTGCTGTGCATACATTGCGATTAGCCTACAGACGACTTGGTGCTTTGATGGTTGCGGAAAATTATATACCTGATGAACATCTCATATTTTTCCTGACGCATCAAGAGATCGGGCAACTCTTGAACAATCATAATTCATTACTCGTACGAAAGTAAGTCTGAATTTACACTGATTTTTTCTTTTATTATTATATTATTATCATAATCATTGTATCACTTTTCATCCTCTGTATCGTAACACATTTGCTATATATATATATATATATATAATATATCTATATATATCTGAAATCTTTCAGAGCACTACGTAGAAGAAAGATTTATCAGCAAGTAGCAAAACTTGAATATCCGGAATTCAACACTGGCATGCCCGTGCCAATACAGGTTTGTTATAAATGTAGAGAGCCGAGTCGAGTCGAGTCGAGTCGAGCCAATGTCACTTCTCTATCGTACTATCCAGAAAAATTCCATCACGTACTTTTTATCACAGAGCACTCTCGATGTCTCGGCCTATGAAGGATGTACAAAGATTGAAGGTACCTCAGTTTGCGGCGGTTCTGTGCTAGGTAGAGCGTGCGTGATAATCGACTTGTCCGAAGCGAAAAATATACAGCACGGAGATATTTTGATTACCCGCTGCACCGATATTGGTTGGAGTCCATATTTTCCATTATTGGCTGGAATTGTAACGGAGTTGGGTGGTCTTATAAGTCATGGCGCCGTTGTAGCAAGAGAATATGGTCTTCCTTGCATCGTTGGTGCTAAAAACGCTACTCAAGTTTTTCAAATGGGTAAAGTTTCTCATATTGCGTTGTGTATAAAATATAAAACAATCTACGCCACTTGAGATTTTCTTTTTATTAATGCTTATCTTCCTTTTGATTTTACAATATAGCGTTCTTTTATCTTTTCTGTTTCAGGTGACACTGTATTATTAGCTGGAGACATTGGCACACTACAACTGATTGAAAAAGCCTAATTACTCACAACTCGATGTACGAGATAAATGGTGGAAACAGATTTCCATCGTTATTATCTTGTAATAACTATTGCGAATATACCTTAGAAAAAAAGTTTTATATTAAATATTCTTTGAAATATATTCAACTTTAATAAAGATATAAGAAACAGAAAATATAATAAAATAGGTTATAGCACATAGCGAGTGAAAGCCTATTTTACAATGGCAATCAAACGGAAATCAATCGCGAGCTTGACAGCGGATTCGACGTTTCGTGCCCATTGTACAATGTACCGCATCCAATGTGCATACGTAAATACGATAATAGGATTTTAAATAATTTAACAATTACAACGTCCCCGTAGTTATTACGTACTACTTTGGTCGTTATGAATCATACAGTGGTAACGCGTTCGGGGTCTGCCGTTAAATAACGAACATTTTCCGTTACCTCGCTGACAAGACAGGAGAGCTGCAGTCGCATACACGTCGTGACTTTTAACAAAAGAGCGTCTATTCTCATGCGATCTTCCTTGTTCGCGGGTTGAGGTATCGCGTCCAGAGCTTCCTCGAAAAAGCTTCTGCTTACAAGAGAGAGAAAGAGAGAAAGCTCGACTTAAATTTCTTAAAACAGGTTCAACACACAATTTTTACGGAAGCGATAAGAACACTCTATTTTCGATACCCAATCTTTACCTCGCTCTGCTCGTGCTGTAGGCCTGCAGGGCGTTTCTCAAGAGTATTATATCCGTTCGAGCTTGAATTATTCCAGCCGGACGAAATTGCGTAACGCATGACATGAGTCGCGCGAGTTCCTCCGCTATGGTCTCTATTATGTGGGACAGAATCCGGTGTAACAGAGCTGGGGCGACTCGGCGTACCTGCGAATAGGATATACATATATCACAGCATAGCAACGCGATATAACAACATCTCGAGAGAATTTGCTGCCACGTCACACGCATCTATTACCTCCGCGTGTACCGCAATTAGATTAGCCAATATTTCTTGGGCATACGGCTTCAGATGGGTCGGTTCCGTATCAAAATCCCATTCCAAACCGCCTAAATACATGCTAGGCTCTATCGTACCGACGAGTGGATCGCAACGGCGTTCTAGATACGCTTCCAGAACGGCGCTATCCAGCGTCTCCAATTGTGTCCAATCGGAGTTCCATCCGACCGCGGTAGATAATTCCGGGTAGCCTTGCGCTTTCAGGGCATCTCCGATTCTTGGTAAAACGATATTTAGCGTGTATCGTATATTGCTCAACGAGATTAGAAGACACTGCTCCCACGTCTGATAAGAAATTTATATACATTTTATAGTATGTGAAAGCAAAAGGACTGTTACGGACTGTTATTGCTTACTGGTCCTTGATGCTTATTGACTTTGTTTTTATAGCCGGAAGGCGACCCGATCAATTGCGAAACCGACGTTTCATCGTTATCCATAGCTTCCTCGCAGCCACTAAACGCCAATTGTTGTAGGCACCGCGCGAACGATACGAATAATGTCTTGATAGTATTGTGATAGAGAATCTGATGGGCCGGATTACTGAAAAGCAGACCTTCTCTTGGACCGCAAGCAACTACCGTTTCTCGCGCATGTCTCGATATCGCCAAAACTATTTCCTCAAACAGATATGGCTGTCGGCATGAAATGACAACACGCACAATTAAGATGTAATATCCGTGTAATGTAAAAGCAGCAAATTCAGTCAAATTTCCAATTTTTGATATACCAGTCTCGTAACACCACCGTCCTCATTCAAGTATTCTATCTGCCATGTTTCCCTTTGACTCAGAGCTGCTGTATTGTCCGCCCCTTGTTTGAAGAGAGCAATCAAACACTGCATCCTATATTACGCGAAAAGTTAAATTGATATACTTATATGGAGAGAGATGTGGACATAGATATATAAATAACGAAGGATTTAAAATTGAATGGCCACGTGTGCGCAGTTCGAGTATATACCTTAAATCCAATATAAACGATCCGAAAATGTCGAGAGCTTCGCTAGGCAAATCCAGGTGTATCAAAGATGCGTACATTTGTCTGACGCAACGTAAAATATGTAAAAGCCACCGTGCCTCTACATTGTGACTGCACGTACTCTTCATGGCTCCCATGGCGTGTTGCATATTCGATAAAACTAAATTCTATCGCGTGGACAATAATATATATATATATATATATATATGTTGTATATATTATATGATAATACAGCTTACAAAGATAAAGCGATATTTACAAGTAATATTAATGCGCGCCATTATCGCGTTCTTTTGTTTTATATTATGGCAAAAAGATAAGTTTAAGACATGTAGAATACACACTTTAAAATGACTTTGCTTTTCCACATCTACCGCTACATGTAGCTGCCCTGTGAAGTAACTTTGTCCCAATCTCCACAGGTCTGGCAACTGTTCGACCACGATATCGCAAATTGCTTCGACGCACGAGATTTGTGGCGGTGAGTCATCCCCGTTATTCTTCTGCTGCGAGCGTAAATGCTTGATAGTTAACGGTGTGTGGACCTTGGACACCTTAGTCGCGTCTTCACAATTAATTCTCGTCCATCCGTCCAAATGCTCGTGTACGGCATTGGCAACGCTTTTCTCTAAATAATTTGCGTGTGAAACTGGAATATAAATTTAAGACGATTTATCTTCTCTCGATGCATAATGCATATAATAAATATTACACGTGATATCATGGTAAAGATAAAAATGTGACTTCCTCGAACGATATCCATATTAAACATGAGAGCAACAACAAATGAAGCTTTACATTGGTTTTAGATAAACACACACCTATCGCGTCCCACGCCGGATCACCTTCGGCGTCGAGGTTGACGAGATTTCTAATAATCTTCTTGCGCTCCTCTAAACTGAATGGCATCTCTTGTAATTTTTTCCGTAGCAACACTTTAAACGTACTGATTCTATTATCGATTTCCTCCAATACCCTTTTAAAGACATCTACCTCTGTATTTTTAAACAGATTCTTAACTCTGGCATAATCGTTAATTACGAGATCGTAGTTGCCACGCTTGATGTTCCTCTCGATGTTTATTGGCATACAAAAGAGAAATTTGTAACGTTGCATAACAGCCAACGCGTTACGGGTGGCATCGGCTCTGTCCCTCCTCGCTAATACATCATCGAATAATTTATTAGCCTCGGACATAGACTGCCTGATAGCAGTTTCCAACTTGTCCGTAGGATCGCTACCATAGCTCTTGACGTCTGCCTCAAATTGATCCTTTAGCGACATTATTGTGTCAAGTTGTTCCACTACCGCTCCTACATTGGCCTGCACACACGTGGTTTTGCATAATTGAGAATAACGTTCAATTTTACACACGACGCGACATACACTCTTTAGAGATTCGATGCTCATTCACCTTTAAAAATGACAATTGCCCTTCCTTCTGAGAGTTGACTTTTCTTCGAAGGTAAGCTAAACCAGCCTTTAAATCTTCCAAAGTCGTGGCATGATGATGTTGCAATAAAAACCATCCTGGATGAAATTTTTCGCTCGTAAGATCTCCACTTCCATCTCCAAATAGTTCAATCAGCTCATCCTCGGGAAACTTTTTGCTTTAAGAAGAGACGTACGATTAATTGTCGCATGACGCGACACACAGCTTATCGACACTCATTGTGACAGAAGATTTAGAGATTTACTCGTTGCCCTCCACGCTGAGCCCTAAAGGATCTTCCTGTTGATAGTTTGTAGGCGACAAAGCCCTCCTACCCCAACCTAAACTCTGCATAGGTGCTTCCTCCACCCACACCGCCGACTCCTTCATCGGGCCTATAGTCTCATGGTAACCGCGAAACTGTACCGTCGAAGTCCCCTGTCCTCCGCTTCGAGTCGTCACTATTATATCTCCGCGACCTTTGCAAGGTCCCGATCTCGCTATAATCTTGTTCGATGACTTCCATTCGGCCGAAAGCAGGCAGTCGCATCCGCATATCGTCAGTCCTGTAAAGCGACAAGCGACAGACATGAATACGTATATATATCGTGTTAGTATTGTGTATTGTAGCTCCGTTAGGCAGAGTGCGGACCAACCAAGCCGAATCGGAATAAGTCAAATATATCAATGTGAATAATGATATGGATATGATACTCATAGTTCCTTGACCTCCTTGCACATGTGTATCCATGTATTATACATACATACTATTGTACTTGTACGTGCAAGTAAAATCTATATCTATTTGCAGATAAGTACGAGCACCAATGTTTTATATCAATATGAGCACGAGTCCTTTCTATGTATTGTACGTGTGTAAATTTAACGAGCGAGTGGCACTAACCTATAAGGTCCTGAGCTTTATTTCCTAAAAATTCGCCACGCACTATCACCCGAGTACCAGGTGGGCCTTCCTTGGGTGATATTCCGGTGACTACGGGTGGGGGTCCCATTCCATCAGCGATAATATCGAAATTACGAAAACACCAACACTCAACTATCGACGCTGTCAGCTGTCACGGCTGTCAGGCTGTCACTGCGCCGATCGCCGATGCGCGTGGAGCGCGGAGCCGCGGGCGCGGAGTCAATGGTCAATAAAGGTGCATCCCCATGGGGAAAGAAATAGCGGAACGGAATTAAAACGGAATTCCTTTGATTGGCTAATATCCCATCTTGAAGGCCCCCTCTTGGAGATTAGCCAATCAGAGCGATTCCGTTTTAGTTCCGTTCCGCTGGTTCCGCTATTCTCTCTCCATGGGGATGCTGCCTCATTGGACGATCCGATTGGATCCGACTCCGTTCCGTACTCCGATCTCCGATATACGGCATACGGCTGATTGTAGACCGGCCCTAATCCTCGTTTGACGTTTGACATTTTTTTCTGGATATTGGATAATGTCTGTGTCTGTCAATGTTTGATGCTGATGTCGATGTGTGTCGATGTCGAGACGAACGCTAACCAGCCAAGTGCCAATCCGAAAAGTTTCATTCTCTCTGCTTTAAGTAACGTCGACGTAGGCTACGAGCTACGAGAGATACGGTTGAAGAGAAGATTCCACAAAATAGAATTTTAAGTAAAAAGAAGCAATTTAATTTCAGAGATAATTGCGAATTCTGAAGAACGGTTATCTCTCTCTCTCTCTCTCTCTCTCATCGAGATACATATTGTATACGTGAGCATACGTGAGATACGATAACGAAAAAAACGTTTCTTCGGCCGATAGAATCGGGCCCCGGTGATGAATATCTTTGCAAAAGATATTAGCAGTCGCTAAAGAGAGAGGATTGGTATGTATACGTGTATTTGTTTTGCGGGACTGATCTCTACAAAAATAAAAACACTGACATCATTTTCGTTTTTTACAGATGAACGCGCGTGAAGCTACGTCGGATTTAAAATGCCAAGTTCGTATCTATATGCCATTAACAATGAAGGGCGTGTTTTTGGATTGTCAACGTCCGGGAGTATGTGGCGTGAATTTATGTACCTAGGACTTGAATTTAAACAATTGTCAGCTGTACCACATTTTATGTGGGCTATTGGTGGTGATCGCCAAGTTTACGTTCACGTTCATGGCTTAGACATTCCAATCAGGATCAAGGAAGAAACTTATGAGAATGAAGTACGTATCTAAAATGTGTGATCAAGATATTCTGTTCTACTTGAGAACGATAGCGAATAAATAAATGAAAATTACTAATAATACTGAACTAAACCATTAGCGGTGGCTGCCTTTGGAAGGTTTCTCTGGAAGACTACTTCCAACTGACAGATACAATTTTTCCAATCAAGACGGTACAGTTGATCGTAGTAGAGACAAAGTGAAATTACCGTCGATGGCATGGCAATGGGAAGGCGACTGGCAAATAGAAACAACGTTAGATGGTCAACCGTTAGATCATGATGTAAATATAGTTTTCCTAATATTTATAAAACCTGTATTGCCGTATTACATTTTTCCTCCTCTATCTTATTATTTTACAATCTGACGCGTTTAATATGCATAAAATGAACGTGTATGTAATTGTCGCATTTTCAATGACAGAGAGAGAGAGAGAGAGAGAGAGCATAACTTTGGACTTGGCTACTTGTACAAGTAAACTTACTTGCAATTCCGAGATATCTTTGTAATTGAGAAATTTAGTTTTAATTTCTTGTTTTACATCTCTTTGTTGTTTTTACATAAATTCCATGTGATAGGTTATATATCAGTCTTTAGTATATAAAGTCACACATATTAAACATATTTTTTGTGCTTTTTTCACAACTGTTATGTTTTTCATAAGATTTTGTTTATGTATAGATTTGTTATCAGTTGTGCCCGTCACCCCAAAGAGAATCTTATGATCACAGAGAATATATGATATTTTAATAGGGATGGACATACGCAATTGATTTTCCAGCTACATATACTACAAAAAAACAGTGGAAGTCTTGTGTAAGAAGACGCAAATGGGTTCGTTATCGGAGATATAGCGCTATGAATTCATGGTGCGCTATTGCACCTCTACATAAAGATCCAACCAAGGTAATGAGATACTACGATGTCTTTTTATTCATTTTTTATCTATCTATATACACACGCGCACATATGTATACGTTTTCAGGAACCTTTTATCGATGTAGCAGTGGGCGGAAATCAGATGCCTGGAAGTAGTTCCGGTAGTTTAGTAGTTTGGGCAGTAACGGCTCACGGAAGGGTATAACTTTCATCAACTTTTAGCTTTCCTAAAAATTGAATAATTATTAAATATTTTAAAAGTTAGATTATTGCTGTCAACTTATTTAGGTCATGTTTCGTGTTGGAACAAGTACAACGTGTCCCGAAGGACAAAGATGGAGCTCCATCAAGTTGGCAAATGGCTACGAAGTATGTCAAATTAGTGTTGGAGTAACCGGTCTGGTTTGGGCTGTACTTATGGTAGGCAAAGCATTAGTTCGTACGGGCGTGACAAGAGACAATCCAATAGGTAAATAAACAAGGGATATTCTAATTACATTGAGGATTACATTTTCTAGTATAATCTTTGATAATCGTTATCAAACATATTAAAGGTGAAGATTGGTCAGAAGTGGAACCACCGCAGAAAGACTTGAGATTGGTACAAGTTAGTGTCGGTACCGATGCCGTATGGGCTATAACACATGATGGTGGAGTATGGTTTCGAAAGGGCATTCAAGGCGAAATAAGCGGTGTTTGCGAACAATTGGCCACTGGAACCGGTTGGGTTGAAATGTTAAGCAAAATGGCATTAGTATCCGTTGCTCCAAATGATCAAGTAACGATATTAATTAATTCTTAATTTACGTTGAGAATAATAAATAGAAGTGTGCGTGTGTGTGTGTGTGTGTATAGAGGACATGGCACACTTCTTTCGCTAATTTCACTTTATTTGTGTTGTAAAGGTGTGGGCTATTGGCTATGACGATCGATGTTTGTATTACCGTACTGGTATCACACGCTCTGAATTGACAGGAAAACGATGGAAATTAATAAACGCACCGCTGCAACTTAGCAGAGCAAGTAGCAACGCTAGTTTGTCATCTAGCAATAGACATAGTACTTGCGGCACACCGCAACAACAACGTCATCAGAGCTGGAGTTCCTTGGTAGGAATATTAGTGCTGTCCATATCATTTGACATTGAAATTACTCCAAGTAACAATAAAGTTTGATGAGTTTATTTAATTGAATTTCAAGCGTGTTTTTCGTCTTTGTGTGTAGAATCGTCCTCATAGTACTGGTGAAGGTACAATGTTAATTAGAGAATGGGAAGAGCAGTCACGTTCGGCGCCAACACCTACATCTTTAAAATTGTGGCAACGTACTGGTGACGGCACATCCGCAAAGAATACTCAACAAACATCTTTCCAAGATATATATCTCAATGAAGAGAGAAAGAGGTAAAAAGTTTACGTTTTCATTTATAAAAACGGTAATAAAATAGAATTGTTCCGTGTTACAGATCTGCAAATTCTGTAGACACAAGTGACTTGAACGAAGCGAGTGTTGCCAGTATAACTATATCTAACGAATCTTTAGCAAAAAGTGGAGAATCGATAATCGTTTCGGGAAAAGGAATGGGCAGTACTGTCAAGGTTAAAATTGCTTTTAGAATTGACATTAAAAGGTGTTGATTGATATGAAGAAAAAGGTTACTGAGTGAAGGCGTAAAAGAAAGAGAGAGAGAGAGAGAGAGAGAGAGAGAGAAGAGCGCGTTTGAATGATGAATTATCTGTCCTGATAGATTAATCCTGCCGCATGGAGTCCTGTTCATTCCGTCGGTTCCATGGTAGGTGTTGAAGCACATCCAGAAACAGACGGCAGTGTATTTGATCCAGATTTTACTGGAGACTCTGGAGTGTACGGCGAAGATGAAAGTGCTGGGATAATATATTGGGCCGAGTGTGATGTGTTGTGGTATAAAGTGGAAGCTGGGGCATGCTTTGTCGATCCAACAAACCCACCTAAATGGTAAAATGTCGAATTCTATATTAAATAATGTAGTCTTGTATAGTCAAAACAATTAACATTGGAATTTAGATTAATTTAGAAGTGTGCCATAACTGTAAATTTGTAATATTTTTGTTTGGATAGGATTGCCGATGGCAACGGCGCAGCGCAAGGGGAAATTGGAGAATTATGGAGAATAAACATTTTAGATGAATTAAAAGCGAGATTAAAGAAAATGTCATTTGATTCTTCGATAGTGTATGAAAAAGCAATTGAAAAGTAAGTGAAAGATATCTCGATAAGAGTTTTATGAAACAGTCTTACGAAACATTTCTTACTTACAATTAGCGATTTGTTGTAGATCATCTTGGGTGAAGAGTGGCGATGCTAAATGTAAAATTAAAAATGGCAGCTTGTACGAAGATTGCAAGATTGAACTGGAATGGATAAGCAGCGATACTGGATCATTGGATTCTGGGACCTTAATAATATTAAATTCAGATGGTGTAACAAGCATAGTACGTTGATTATCGAAATTGAAGATATTTCTAAATTTATAACGCACGATTCTAGATGTTATATAATGAGGTGAAATAATAATATTGTAGATACAATTTCCTGTCTCGGAAATTACGTGTGTCGTTTGCTGCAGTGAGCCAGGTAATCCAAGAATAGCAGTTCATACTCCCAAATTAAGTCGTTCAAAAGTAATTAGACTACAATTTGCAAGTGATACGGAAATGGAGGACTGGTTGGCGCATTTAACTTCAGGTAAGGACACGCGTAAAAACATAAACGGTACATATCAAAGTTATATAAGAAGGGTAATGTATAAAGGTGTTTTTATTTTATTATTATTATTTTTTTTTTAGTATCTTGCCAGATGAATAATGTATATGGCAGACCCGGTCCAAATTCCGTTTGGACCACAACTGCGCTAGGTGATGTGTATGTATTCGATTCTGCAATTGCAGAGGTAAAACACTCCAGATATACACCTATATTAATTAACATACGTTAATCGCAAAGAATCCCATGTTACTCCAGTTTTATTATGTGTAGGAATGCCAATTATCTGATGACGGATACGTACAAGAGATGGATGTTGCTGGTAAAGATTTGCCATTTGAAAGCATATTACAAAATGGTTTTGGATATGGTAGTGCTCTGAGAATTATAGTATGCGTTCATGATGACGCTGACAGGTGAATTAGACAAATTTAACAATTGTACATCTCTCGTTTAATTTCAGAGAGAGAGAGAGAGAGAGAGAGAGAGACTGTGTTAACTATAGCTGTTTATTTCAGGTTGTCTTTTAATCTCGTCTGTTATACTACAACATTCGTGAGACAAAAGACTGTGACAGACAGTCATGACATTGCTTTACATTTTAATCCAAGACTCAAAGAAAATATTATTGTACGGAATACATATCAAAATAGTCAATGGGGAGATGAGGAAAGAAATGGAGGTAGTCCATTGAAAGCAGGCTGTGACTTCACGTTGTACATCGTTTGCGAAGAACGCGGTTATAGAATTTATATTAACGATAGCGAATATACTTTTTATAGTCATCGAATACCTCCAACCAGTATTACACATCTACGTATCAAGGGATTGCTGACTTTATGTAGTATCACGTATAAATCTACATCTGTAAGTGAAACGTTTTATCATTTATACAACTACTTGTTTCTTATCTCATGTGACATTGGTCATCTTCGCAATTATGAAGAAAATATGTATTTTACTTTTATATTTTATACAGGTAATTGTTGAACCCAGCATAATGTTTTGGAGACAAATTGGTGGGCATTTAAAAAAAGTTGAAACGTGTTCCGTGGGCGTTACTTGGGGCTTCGGTTACAATAATACTGCTTGGGTATACACAGGTGGTTGGGGTGGCGCGTTTCTCAAAGGTATTTAATATTAATTTTTATAACGATGTATCTGTGTATGTTTTGTACAAAAGACAAGAAGGAAGAAAAGAGAATTATAACAATTATTTTGGACACGATAGTACTTGGATTGAATTAATCGATCTCTAATTTGACGCAAATTGTTAATGTCAAATAAATTTATATAGGTTTGGGAACTAGCAGTACCGGAATAAATACGATGGTAGATACCCACAATTATTACGTATACGAAAATCAACGTTGGAATCCAGTGACCGGATATACCGCACATGGACTTCCAACGGACCGATATATGTGGAGCGATGCAACTGGACGGCATAAATGTACACGAGAGCATACGAAATTATTGTCAATGCATTGGCATTGGGTAAGTGGACGCGAGAAAAAGAAAATGGATCGTTTTGAGAATATGAGTCGAAGCTAGCGATTCACTTGAGTTCTTTGATGGGAAATTATTAAGAAATAATGTTTATCGTTGCGACATAATTCTTTGGATTAAAATAAAAATATTTTGATATTTTGAAGGTATCAGATTGGATCGTCGACTTTCATACACCTGGTGGCGTTGATAGAGATGGGTGGCAGTACGCTACTGATTTTCCGTCGCAGTATCACGGCAAGAAACAATTTACCGATTATGTTCGAAGAAGACGATGGTTTAGAAGATGTCAATTAACGACCAGCGGGCCTTGGCAAGAATTGGGAAATACGAAACTCGTCGATGTTTCTTTATATGTATGTTTAGGTTTTTTTTTTACCATTACCATCTTTAAACATTTCGGAACAAATATTTATTTTATGTCTCTTTTGTTTCTGTTAATTATATAACAGGCGATTGGAAAACCTGGCACAGATGGTCCTATTCATGTCTGGGCGGTTGCTGCAAACGGAGAGGCTTTATTTAGACGAGGTGTTTCAGAGTCTTGTCCAATGGTAGGACTATTTAAATTGCACTTGTTCTTTTTTACGTATAACATTAATGTATAGACACGTGTATAGATGCGTGTGCGTCAGAGTTTCATTGATTAAAATATACGTGCCATATATTTCGTGTTAATTTTCAAACGAGTATAGTAACCATTACGATACAGCGATACTTTTTGCACAAAAAATCGGTTTTTAACATATTTTATATATTAAATAGGGAGTATCATGGGAACACATACCAAGTGATCAGCCCTTAATTAGCATATCGTGCGGTCCATGTGGACAAGTTTGGGCTATTGGAAAAAACGGTTCCTCCTGTTGGAGACTAGGCATCAGTGTTACAAAACCAACTGGTGTGAAATTTATAAAATATTATCATGAAAACATATGCATAATAACTACAGTTACCTCTTTTAGCCAAATTATTATAATAATTTAACATACATGATAAATATTTGGAATAATTGATATTTTGTCAAAAATTTAGGTATACAATGGCAAAATGTCGAGCCACCTTCAGGCGCTCAGTTGAAGCAAATTTCAGTGGGAGACGATGTGATATGGGTTTTGGATACAATGGGTCGGTTGTCAGTACGCCGAGAAGTACAACCTAATGTTTTCCCCGAGGGAACTCATTGGCAAACATTACCCGCTATGCCAAACGATCCTATTCATATAGGTATCAGATACACTTTTTTTGTTCTTTCCTTTACCCTCTCTCTCTCTCTCTCTCTCTCTCTCTCTCTCTCTCTCATTACATTGTTGGAAATTAAATCACATGTAAACATTCGTAGATATGTCAGTAGCAAACGCTAAGCAAGGATTTCGCCATGTATCCGTTTCAAGAGAACAGGGACAAGTTTGGGCAATTTCAGGAGCCGGCATTATTTGTCGAAGAATTGGCGTTACTCATGAAAATCCAGCTGGAACCGGATGGGTGACCGGTATAGGAGTAAGTAGCGAGACCAAGTTTTAACAGGTTGAAAATTGATTTGAGAAATGGAGAATACGGTCTACGATCATGTGAAATCGTAACGGGATCAAATAAAAACTAAATTATTTTTTTTTTTCTAATAACTCGTAAATAAATATAGATACATAACTATATTTTTTCAATATATTTAATAAAATCATTTAATAAAATCACTTCTCATGTTCGAGATAATCGCATCATTCGAGAGTGCACGTGCATTAATTTAGAAAAAGTGCGGAATTCTCTTATTCTTTCAATATTCTCTCGTAACCCACATGATATTATTAATTGAGAAAAAATAAAATTTTTATTTATTCCTAACAGGCAAACTGGCAAAACGTAAGTCTTGGTGGACTTGTAAATAAAGCGAAATAATCTTAATTGCGATTATATTAAAGTATAGGCTATTAGGTAACGTGAAATAATTAACAATGTTGTGATTGCCTTAATCGTAAAATGTAACATCACGCGTGTATACATGTATGAACATAGAGGCGTGTTCCATATAATAAATATTGCTAATTTGTAGTTAATAATCGTAATATACGTATAAGGCAAATTACTCGACTCTAATGCATTGAAAACTTCTTCCTCGGTATAACGAGTACTAAAGAAGTTGAGATGATACAATTAAGTAGTTGACAAAATAAAATATACAAGAAAATACATAACACATACATGCACGTTATTTAAATTACTTTTTGAGTTACAATTTGCATCAAAGTTACGAATATTTACATGATAAAACAACAATATCATTGCATAAACATTTTGTTATTTTTCTAGTATATCTAGGACCTAGAATATATGACGAATAACACGCACAGGCAGGCACAGACTTCTATGGAATACTAGACCAGTAACATCTGTGGACGCACAGGCGAAAAGCCGATGCGAGGTGCAAGTGGTAGTGGGGGATGCGACCATATTGAATTAGGTCACTACAGGTGTTCAGTTGCTCATGATATTAAAATCTTGGCTGCATTCCGTTTCACACATGATGCGCATAATGCAACATTTATCCTTGTTGTTCACCGAATATTAAACAGGATCAAATGATAAATGATGCATTATGTGCATCATGCGTGAAACGGAATGCACCCTTTCGCTACTCTTATAGCATTGAACTCTTTCTTTTGAACACTTTGTATAATGCATAGCTTGACCTAAGTTTATGGCGGTAGGCATCATGGCCGTCGCCTGTTAGCGGTCTAGTATTGCATACATAGAAATCTGTGGAAGCAGATAAATATAATAATAACATCAATGACTAGCAAAACAACACAAAATGCTTACAAATATACAAATATACGATGCAATTAAAAATGCTAGTCTGTGATTGTGTAAACATTCCAATAAGCGTAACAATATTTATCGGATAATATTTGAGAGCTACTTCGCTAATTTTTATGAACCGCAGAAAGCTCATGTAAATTCGTATTATAATTAATCCGCTTGACTGATAAAACCTTCTTGACAATAGTTAATAACTTAATTTTTTCTTACATATAGCTAATACTTGGTTAAATTGTAAAAGTAAAGAATATATAGTAAAACATTTTAGAGTAAGAAAAGGCTATATGTACGTAAAGTTATTAATATGTATGTACATTGCCAGTGTATTAAAAACATCATTGTATATCTTATTGTTAGCCTTAAAGTATTTTGTTCACTATTTTATCGATGTAAAGAACGCAAGCTATTTTCATTTTACAAATATCACAATAAACACACTGCTTTTGTTATTTATCATTCTTGTTGCTCTTACGTTACGAATACTAAAACGGACATTGTTGTGGAGGATGCTTTCGTGTTTTTCGTAAAAAAGAAATTTTTATCAAAATGATGTCACTATCCGAAACTTCTCTACGTATTTTTGTTGTAACTTTTCGTTTTCCGCCTTATCTCTTTTCCCTTGCTCACTATGAACAATTCCGTAAAACCCATAAATGCAGAAGCCTATATGCATAAGAATTGAAATGCAATATTATTTGATTTAGATTAAATTATATTATCGGTTTGCAGGCCTTAATTTTACTTTTACGACAGAACTTACCGATCAGCAACCAAGTGGCGAATCTAATCCACGTAAAGACGTCTAATTGGAGCATTAGATATATGTTTATAAAAATACTGAGACATGGAATAAGCGGGACGAGAGGCACCTACGCATTACAGAAATATATTAAATTGATATCAGATTTTCCGCCGCGCGACATCGCTATGCGTCACTATGCTACATCGTAATTTATAATTAATATACACAATATGAGACAATATCTTTTACCTTGAAAGACAATTCAGTTTTTTGCACCGGTTGCCTACCAACCGCTGCTAAATTCAAGAAAAGAACAATCACGAGTACAGCTAGTATCATAGATATCGCGACATTTCCCGCGAGCAGGTGTGCGCCCATGTTATTAATCAGAAATGTGATGATACATATAACGATACCTGAAACGATTGAAACGATTGAACTTTGCAGACCGAGTATTCCTATGACTCACTTTGGCGTACATACATCCATATATGTAATATAAATATATCGCGTTTGCCACGAATATTATAGGTATATATGTATAATATGGCACGTAATGTCAACAATTTAATTAATTTGCGTAAACTCACAGAGCAAGACAATGCCGGCATTTGCGATTCTGCTGGAAAGGTCCGTTGGTTCCTTCCGATTGTGCAAATTGAATAATTCCTTCAATATAGTATTTACAGATGTAAATTGGTACGTGCTCGTTGGCAGTCGCCCAGGAGTGTTGCTAGTGTTTTCTTCCTTTTGATATCTGTCATAAAAATACGTATACGTATACGTGTAGGTATCACAGGCAATACTTTCTATTACGTTTCGAAAGAAATCGAAATAACGTTACCTCAGTATCAAGACGCATATCGCTACTATCGTATACGCGAGTAGAGTCCCGATAGACATCATGTCGATCAGTTGGTGCAGATTGAAGATGAGTGTCATGAGACCTGGAACGGAGCAGCGTTAAGGTAATTAAGGTAATTAAGAGTTAAATATATGGATCGATATATGTGTGTGCGTGTGTGTGTAGATATGTATACATTACAGGGAGCTTGTGGCACGCCTCGAGAGTCGAGAGTCGAGACGCTGCACGTTTACGTACCGATAAGTAAAGCAGAGAGCACCGTGCCATAAACAGGCGTCATAGTCTTAGGATGCACTTTGGAGAGAGTCTTGAATATTATGCCATCGCTAGCCATGGCGTATAGGATGCGCGGTAAGGGAAACATCGCGCCCAAGAGACTGGTGCAGAGCGCGAATATCGCGCCTACGTTGACGATCCACTTGACGACAGGCCAGCCGATCTCGTCGAACGCGTGCGGGAAGGGCGCGTCCGCGCTCTAATAAAGAGAGACGAATCGCTTGATTACTCCTGAAAAAGCCTGAAAATCCTATAGGCCTGGAATCTGGATTTGAATCTCGGCCAAATCAAACGTATATTATTATACATTACGATCGACTGATACGACGAATACACGTACGTTGAGACAACGAGAGTTGAGCGAGAAGATTTCAAGGGCGATTTTACGTGTTACTTTACAGGGTGAATCTGGGTGAATCATCTCACCTGAGCGTAATAAGGTAGCATCATCGTTAAGACCGTGGAGACCCCGAAGTACGCTACGAATATAACGATTAGGGATAACACGATCGCCAGAGGAATGTGACGTTGAGGATTCTTGGCTTCCTCGCCAGTGGTAGCGACCGTGTCGAATCCCACGAATCCGTAAAAACACTTGGCCGCTCCGATCATCACTCCGTTGACGCCGAACGGCATGAATCCACCGGTCCCTCCGTGTTTCACGGAACTTGGAATGTCTTGGGCCGCGATCGACCAGTTTGACGGATCCGCTGTAAGCGTATTCGGTGAATTCGCTCCTCGACCGACCGACGGAATCGTCAAGGTTCACACCTTGGCTGCATCCTTTAGCTACATATATGTTATTTTCAAAACGCTCGAATCGTCATCGTTTCACGAGAGGTAGTTTCATGACGTGAGGTGGTAGTCTCGTAGTCACTCATAGATCATAGATCGCGCTAATCGTATGCTTATACGGCTTACGGCTTACCTCTTATCGAACCTGCGACGATGACGATGGCGATAGTTATCAAGTTTACGACGGTGAACACATTGTTTAAGATGGACGATTCTTTCACTCCCACGCATAGTAGGATCGCTAGCAACATGACCATCGCGAAGGCGAAAAAATCAGGATACTCTGACAGGAAAGAAACGCCGATAGGCATAACGGAGCGTAGAGCGTTACCCATGACGTTTCCTATCAACGCGTCGATATAATTGCTGAGACCTCGAGCGACGCTCGCTGTACCTGTAAAATCATATTATTATGAAATCATATATCGCGGTCCAACGATCGTCCGCGCGTAAATCTGGCTGGTCTAGGCTCCCTCGCCCTTTTCGTTCATTTCTCACACGCGCGTTCTTATATGCTCACCAATTACATATTCCAGAATTAAGTTCCACCCTATAACGAAAGCGATGAACTCGCCTACCGTTACGTAACTATAAACGTACGCTGATCCGGCTTTTGGCACTCTTGACGCAAATTCCGCGTAACACATACCTACAAGTAGGAACGACACGATAAATATGTAATAAATACGTTAAGTTAAAGAGTTAAACGAACATCGCACGTACACATGCTATCACGAAAGCAGATATGCGTCGAGCGGACGCTCGCGCGCGATTCATCACACGTTACGAGGAAATCTGGGGTCACACGAGCCGGATTTAATTCGTTGGAGAATTATAATCGTTAGACTTGCGATTATGTGGCTTAGTATAGCTATTTAATACATTTGATATACATATTTTGATAATAGCGAGGACGATCGAGGCGTTCATGGTTTTACCCGCGAAAGCAGACGCGACGGCGGCTATGAGGAAAGAGACGGAAACGGCAGGGCCAGCCGTCTCTTTGGCCACGCTTCCAGCAAGAACGTAGACGCCTAAGCCGAGAGTCGCCCCTACGCCGAGGGCGGTCAGGTCGAACAGCCCGAGGACTCGTGCCAATCGTTCGTCTTTCGTATCTTCATTCTCCTCTACGCGCCTCCTCCGCGACAACGCTCTCCACAAATGGCTCGTCATATCCGCGGCACGCTGCCCGCCGCCCGGCCTACGGCTCTCCGTTTCTCTATATTCACTATAGACGCGTTTCACCAGAGCTGTGTCAATAACAATAATGCGTACTAATCAATAAATATATTGTCATATTAATCATTAATCAGGCATTATTTACGAAAGAAAATTCAAGCGTCATCCGGGTATTCGGTGTATACCGCCGCGCGCCGCGCCGTGAGTAGATTATATTAAATCAGATACCGTTCTGAAAGAAGAGCTAGATATATAACTGCTGTTAAATATAATTCTAGCAACTGTTAAATAGCTCTAGCAACTGATATTGGTCGACCACAGTTTTCTGTTTAAACCCGATTTGATAATATTTGATAATTCTCGATCTCGATGTCACGCGTATTGTCGATCGTGTATTATATGTTATTATGTGTATTTCGCCTCTCGATATCTTGCGCGCATAATTCGCAGGAAAGCTGTCAGCTGACATATTCTCCTACCAGGAATGTGATTGCGAAACCTTGGAAAAAAACCTTGTAAAAAACTTTGCACGTTTACGGCAAAACGGCATGTATAAAACTCGGCAAGAATAAATGGACTTGCGGCGGCCGGACGTCGGCGTCGCAAAGTATCGAGATTAATAGTTTAAGATATAATCTAATCGAGCTTGAAGGAAAACATTCCTTTCTCGTTTTTAATATTTTACGGTTTTACGCAATAGCGAACAAGCTAACAACCTTAATTAATTCAAGACGAAACTATATTGAATCCATTTATCAGAATAAAGAGGAAAATGGTCGAGGAATTTAGAAATGGTAATTTCATTTAGACGTATTTTAGATATACGAGAGATCTCGACCTTGTACATACATATATACACAAGTAAATATGTGGAAATAGCAAAGCCGCGCAAATTCTGTCCGATTTTGTTACTGCCACGCGGTGTAACATTCAACCAGGCGCCACTCGACCTTGCTGCCACTTTCTCTCTCTCCTCTCCGTTCACTTATTTAATTCCCTCCGTACTGTGCTTTGCACTAGCGTATGTTTGCTAGCTCTGTTATGTAGCGACAATTAACTAAAGGTATTCCAAGGTTTCCAAGTATCCCACTTGTAGTAAGAGCCATTTTGAAGATAACAGTGATAATAGAGTATACGTACATTTTAAACGTACGACGATATATGCATGTGGCGGATATGACCTTGCTCAGAAATTTCAGGCAGGAAGGCAGGGAAGTCGACTTGGTTGACTAAGCGACGCGACGGAACGACGGAAGGCTTCACGATTAATTCTCACGGACGGACTATTCGTGTAATATATCCTGTCTGATATAATATGTATATATATCGTGCGCAATTGCGTACATATATCCGCGTACGTCCTTTCTGCGACTGCGATTGCGACGCGTGCAAAAAGCTATATAGGATCTTATCTTTTAACAACCACGAATGATGCAAAATGTAGCCTTACAATTAGTCGTTATATGACCTAGCTAGTCAGTTATCAGTTTTCATGCTTAGATATTCGGATTGTAAAAACGTTTGGCAGTTAAGAGATTGTAAACGTTTATTAATTAAGACAACACATTAAGACGCGCAACATACATTAGCAACCGCCGCCGCGGACGATAAGAATATAAAACCTATACAGAATAAATAGATAATTTAATACAATGGTAAATGCGATGGTAAAAAATGATAATAATAGGAATGTGTGTGTGTGTGTGTGTGTAATAACTAGAAACGCGCGGGCGGGCGCGCGCCGCGCGCATTCGTATCGCTTCGTATCGTTACGTATTTTCATCAGAGAAACCAAAACGAATAAAACATCTACTAGCTTGACCGAAAAAGCAAACCAAACCCAAACGCGCAAGGTAATAAGTTCTGATACTTTTTGAGACAGCAACCAGCACCAGCAACATGCAGTGCGGCGCGGCGCGGCGCGGCGCGGCGCGGCGCCGGCGGTGCGAGCTACCTACCGCGAATACCTTATAATACTACGCGTTATAATATACCTACATTTTTAATTAAAGTCCCGAGAACTCGCGATAATCATACAAAGTACAAGGATAATCAAACAAAATGTATATATGTACAAGGTTTTCGCTTTTACTCCCGTTACTCGCATATAAAACGCGCTCACTCGCCTTGAACTCAAAGTCGAGTTTAAGTCGAGAGAGCAAATATTTACAAACCGTCTCTTACACTTGGCTTCACATCAGGAATCACGTGTGCTCGTGTTACTCTACTCGTGCAACCGGACTAGATTACACCTAGAAGAGGTGTGAGTAGTGCCCTACCCTGTCCTGTCCTGTCCTGTCACCTCTCATGCGATATGCAGATGCAGCGTATAAAATATATCTTATTTATATTTTTCCGACCAATTCATTTCATTGGAAAATATCCTTGGAATCCTGATGACGGATCAATGATTATTATTATTATAAAATTAATTATACGAGAAGACACGCGAATCTCATTTTTATTCTACGCGATAACATAATTTACGCATCTTTTATACCTTTGCCAGCTCTTTGAAATATCTACCAAAACAAAAATCGGGATAATCTTTGTATTCTCCTGCTATTAAGAAATCTTTCTTAGCTTTTTTCCTCAACGATATATTTATTTCATCATTTGCTATTTAAATTGTGTCTTTAATAGGCGCGCGCGGCACGTATTGCGAAATAATCACCTATCATTTCGATTAAACAAATATAATTTGATAAGAATCTTGAATCAAGAGAGTCCGTCAAGAGAGATTTTCGACTATTATATATACATATTACGCATTTTTTAAACAAAAATAATCGTCGAGCACCGTCGTGATAATCGTACAGACGATTTACTCGATTATCGTAAAATTCAAACAAACATTCTCTCCGGAAGCCATTACGACGAGTTTATTTAGTTTTCTAATTTTCCGACGAATTAAATGGAGTTATTTAACGTCGCCAGTGATCACCGGCGATCAGTACCGAGAATAAAACGTTCCTGGTTAATTTGCATCGTCATCTATTCAACAAGGATATTCAATTCGCAATCTCATTCCCTCATTCCCTTTCAGGGGCAGTTGTATGTATGTACAATCCCAACGTACTTTGGATCTCCGTTTTGATTCAATGCATTCGTAATAGAAGACTTATATTACATTAAAAATCATATTATTCAGTTTTATCAATAATATAATTTCTTACCGAAGTTGCTGAATCGACTAAAAGTATTAAATATTATATTACTTCTTCAACTGCGCGCATTTATTTTTGAGATTTTATAGTTCATGTTACATATACTATAGAATTTCGGAAATAAATGCGCGCCGTTCTCAATAAAAGTGCGTTCTAAATACGAGCCAAAGTATTTAAAATAACAAGTGACAGAGTAATAATTAATATATACATTATTGATCAGTGCTAATCTATGACGCTTTTGATCACAAGATATCAAACATTGAAATTACAGAGAAAGAATATTGCGGACAACAGTTAGAGCAATTAATCCTAATAAGATATCTTTTAAACCGAGAAATTTTATTCTCAGGTTTAGAACATTTAGAGAGTAGAAAATAGTGTATGTTTTTGACTTTGTACGACTTTGATTTACATCTTATCAAAAATCAAGAAACCCGTGTTAACTACGTGTTGTGCAGATGTAAATAGGCATATTCGATCTTGTAGCTTCGACATGCTATTCTTCAACACACACACGTTCACGAAACATTCATATGCACAGGATATGTGACAATGTTTATATCAATACTCCCACGTACGAGGATCTCCACGACACTTTCACATCCAATAACAAGCAATTAATTAAGTAGATTTACTCTGACATTAAGATTATGATTAAATACTTGTCGCGATGTTATTAACTAAACAAGCTTACCTTAGTTTGAAGATGTGTATAAAATGGGAATATTATATATAATATGCACACATATGACACAAAATTTTACCGACATAGAGCGAATAATGTGAATCAACGTGCTGGAGCGTCAATCGTACTCGAGGAGAACTGATCGCTTCGACGGACGAGCGCAAATTAATAACGTACTGTAATTTCACGATGCCCACTTTCCACCTGTCTATGTAACAATAAGCTTCAATGTTCCCCCACTATATTATTGAAGTAGGACATTTACGTTGCATTACGAGCCGTCGTTGTGCCGCTATCGCTGTGTTGTCGCAAACTTCCAGTCACATGTCAGACACTCGGACATTTACGCATTCTCGAGATACATATATATATATATATATATATAAATTACGTATACGATCCCCTGAAATTTCTTTTTCTCACTTTTAAAAGATATTTTTCAACACTTTTGCACGAAATTATGTATCTTACTTCGTTTTAACTGGATTTATCAAAGCATTGGCACGCCTATTTATCTTATTCTTACTATTCTTACTGTAAAAAAACTTACGAGTTTTTAGATATTTGAGTAAATTAATTAAATGGCCCATCCTGGTCTTTTTATACATAAATATAAAGAATATTTTTCTCTTTTTCTACGTATGACAATGTATTTAATGAGTTTAAAATACAAAATACACACGTATGTCACATAAATACGTATTCATACAAATTTTCTTACGTATCAATAAGTGTACTTACTGGAATATATATCCATATTATAATGTTATGAATTCTGTTCGATCGATACACACACAAGTTGGAATAAATTATCGTAATGTTTTTTACCTTGAATTAATATCTACTTGAACCGAGAGATAATGTTTCTAGTTTGTCTATCGAGTTCCAATTCTAACATATGACAATCAATTTAATAGTTATCACTGTAATCTTATTGTTTGCATTATAACAACCTGTAGTTTACTGCGGCGAATCTTCCATGTAAACGTCCTTGGACGTGGTTATGTTCGAAAGCGATTAAAATTATAATTGTTTCACGCCAGTAAAGAAATATTGGTAATCACAAGGACTGACATTTACAATATGTGATTTAAACATTCTATTTTAATATAGAATTTGTTTCAAAATATGATATTAGACAATAGGTTTGAGATTGATTGATTGCTAACGTGTACATCTGTAAACGAATGACGAGGTGACGTATAGTTTGCAAATACTAAATTAATTATGTTAATATGCAAACGATAAAAAATTAATTATTATAATATATTATACACGTTTGGTTGCTCTTTGGCAGTGTTTATGGCAGAATTGACACTAAATAGACAATTTTAAGATCTATCTGTAGACTTTCTATATGTTTCAGGATTTATCGCACAACCAGGACACGTGTGTAATATCTCGTGAATAAATATCTCACAGTCTAAACAAAACGTTTGATTACACTTTCCGCAAGTATATACCTAGAAATAAATACATGTGATATAATCTTGGTATCTGAAATGCTCAAACATTAACTAAATGTTGATTTCCTCTACATTGTGATTCAGAACTGCTTGATATCACCTCTTTCACGTGCATAGTATACATGATGTCTTGACAGATTTAAAATATATTTGTCTTTGATAAACATTCGTTCACGTTGTCACAAGCTTTAATAATTTTCTATAATAATAGATATACATATATATATATATATATATATATATAGGAGGATTACCTTTTTGTCCTTTTGAGCAAAGGTTTTCTGGCAACCAAAGCAGAAAGAGTGATCGCCCTCAGGTGCACGTTCTTTAAAAAGATCCACAGGAAATAGATAATGATACGACCGCGCTAAATGTGGAGCAGAAACTAAAGTAAGACCACAAGCTCTACACTCCACAGGGAGTTCGCAATGTTTACTGAGGCATTGGGGACAAAGGTAGCCAGTAGTCATAAGTTTAACCGTTTCGTCGGAATTTTGTGCATGGCTGTAAAGAAAAAAGGAAGAAAACGTTTAAGTCTTATCAAAATACTAATAAAGTATCGTATGACACGAAGCATGTTATTCCGAATGTTTTACGCACTTACCACATACACACCGTCATAGATGTATCCGGCGCACTAGAATGTAAAGCATGATGAGGAAATCCCATTTTCACGAGCGCTGCATCTACGCGCGTTGCGGCAGGCGGAGGATCTACATGTGCGTTCAATTGCTCCTTATAATGTTTATCATCGAGCGCAACGCTGTGTTCGCCACCGGTGATGTTTGCCATTCGTTTACAAATGTATAATTCAGCGGCCAATCCTATTACGCTACATCTAATACTGTCCAATTTCATGTTCTAAAACAAACTCGATATTGAGAAAGATATATAGTATATTTTCGAAGGACATTACACAAAGAGCAACAAAGAGCATACTCGTATCGTTTCGTTGATGTCTCCAGGGTCGCACGTAGTTAAGGCCCCTATGATTACCAATATTTCTTTACTAGCGTGAGACGGCAATACGTTCAATAACTTTGTGGCCAATTCTAAAGAGTTTTGCAAAGAAGGTTCACCGCCTACTACAGTTTGTTGCAACGTTTGCACGTCCTACAAAATAGACGATAAGATTGAGCGATGCGAAATATTCAGAATGAGGATAAAGTAACAAAACGTTATAATATTACCTTAACGTGCTTCTTTGAGTTACCAGTCAACGCGCTAACTTTCTCAGCCCTTTTATTTCTAGTTATAATTACACCCAATTGACTTATAGGATTTTGATAGAAGAATTCTTCGATAAAATCTTCTAGAAGCTTGAGACACACGTATTTAATAAATATATACCCGTGAACATGTATATATTATACTTATCGCGTATTCCATCATTATACCTTTAGAGAACACAGAAAACGAGTTGGCTTTAAATCTTGACTCGACATTGATTCGGAAGCATCTAAGATAATATAGAGATGTCTCATCATTCCTAATCTGGCACCCTGTTTCCTTTCCAACTGACGTTTTCTCTTAGCATTGTGGATAATGTCTGCGACAGAAGCTTCCAACAAGCCGTGGTCATCCTCCTTGATCGCTTCCCTATAAATCCCAAGCAAGTAACCAAACGTTACAGATCTATGTTCGGCTATGTTAGCCGATCGATACGAGACATGAAACTTTTATCTATACTAGTTAAGGAATGCCACTGATAGATTAAAAACGTTTATAGATATAAGTATATATAACCAATGTAAACGTCATACCAAGTCTTTTCGTAACCAGTTTCCCAACGATACTCCTTTTCCTCGGATTCTTCCTCCGCCATTGTTCGTCGAGACAAGATATTCTACACATAGTAAAAGGTATCACCGTTAGAAATATGAGAGATAATGAAAAGTCAAGATATGAGCCACGTTGACGTGTACACGTACACTGGTGGTTGACTCACTCTAAAAGTGTCTACTTGTTTAAACCGCGCAAACTAGTGCAAACTCCTATCCTCAAAGAATATCGCCAGATAGTCTTAGGCTTAGGCACGAAGAATAAGAAAAAAGTAATGCGATAGATTTGTGCCATTCGTAGCCGTAGCGCTACGTTATAACAGCCGTTCCGTTGCTGCATGCATGCTACATTCGACGTAAAATGGATATGTGAGGTGTTGAAAGATAAAAGAGAGGAAAGACAATGCAAATAGAAGTTTAAAAGGGAGAAGAATGGAGAAGAAATCTCGCGTGAGAGATTAAAGCAGATAGACAAGACAGAAGGTTGCAAAAATTCGAGTCGGGCATCTCAGACATCAACCGATAAAACGGTAGCAACGTAATGACTAACCCGGCTTTTCGGAATGGCCAGGGCCAGGGCCAGGCTCGTCACTCTCACGTTGATAGTTGATATCTGACTGACCGACCGCGACCGACAGACACCCACGTGCTACGTGCCCGTACTCCATTCACGCATCGGTATAGTTTACGACGCTACTTCTATTTGCGCTACTTAGAAAATGGAGTGATTAGCGAAGGTGACGTATCTCGGTATCTCCAAAGAGTGAGAAGAGATGGTCGAAATTTGAAATTGACGAGAGGCGAATAAACCATTCTCGATCAGCTACCTGGGAAAATTCAAAGTTTCGGAGCTGCGAGTTGTGGTGGATAAGGTGGATCCGTGCTCCGGCTCCGGCTCCGGCTCCGGCTCCGTCGAGGTCGAGGCGGGTTGGCAGGTATATAGGCAATTAGGCAGCCGTGACAGGCAATGCAGGAGTGCAGGCAGCGTAGCAGGACAGAACACAGAACAGAAGTATGTACATCAGAACAGATAACAGAGAACATGCATGTCGCGGGCGCGGGCGCGGGTCGCCTCGGAGCATGCCGGATAAAGCGGTAAAGGTAAATATTGTATGTAATGTACGTATGTATGTATACACACTACGTCTCTGGTCTCTGGATAGGCGGGATCGGCGGGATAACTGCGAGTGCGACGACCGACGACTGACATGAGTGATCGAGTGATGAGTGACGAGAGGCGACACCAGGCGACACTAGACTCTAGACTAGAGGGCAGGCGGGTCGGGCGACGGGCACTGCCGTCTGGCGGGCGGCCGCCATGGCGGCCATGGCGCCACTGTCGGCCGACGCGGTAGCTGGTAGCTCACGGTCGCTGTTTTCGTTCTATCTCGCGCAACGACCAGCAATTTCCCGGGCTGAGGAAAATCTAGCCGTTCGTCGGGTTCGTCGTATGTAAGTGAGCATCGCAGGTTTCGCTTTTGCGTTTGTGACCGTAACGTTACGCGCGTTCGCGCGCGTCCACGGGGTGTTCAGAAAGCGTTCACGTAAAGACAGGAAGTGAGTAGCTTGTAGAGAAGTATCGGCGACGAGAGCCATCTTTGACGAGCATCGGCTTGCTCGTGAGAGACTGTGAGAGACAGAGGAGTGAGAGGAGACGGCGAGCAGGTCGAGCCTCGAGCCTGCATCGACAACACCACCGCGACGGCGACGACGACAGTACTATTACGCTACGACGACGACGACAGTGACGGTCGCGACCGCGACCGCGACGGCGACGGCGACGGCGACGGCGACGGCGGTGACGATAACGGCAACGACAATTACGAAGGTAGCGGTGACGACACAACGTTGAGGGAAACGGCGCCAATGTAGCCGGCGCCCGGCGACGATACCGGTCTCTTGTGAAAAATAATTTTCTCGTTTTTCGTAAGGTGAGACCGGTGAGACGTGAGGTACATACGGCTCGCGTCGAATCGTGGCGGGTGGCGGGAACAAGCGAGCGTGAGCGTGAGCGCGAGCGCGCGCGCGCGAATCGGGTCGAGTGTGTCTACTCCCTTCGTCGGCTTCGTCCATGTTCCCGCGTTCACGACTGGCTCCGTGCTCGACTCGACGCTTTGCCACTTGCACTTGTCACTTTGCGGGAATGCACTTAATTTAAATGTTAGCAACGAGACGGTCTTGAACTTGTGTGTGTGTGCGAACGTAACTCCGGCTAATATAAACTATACATCGCGCGTGGCACGATGCGCGAGGCCGCGAGATCGTCGCGTGTGTAACCGTATAACATACGAATCGGCGAATGCCTTCTCTTCGTTAAGGAGAAGAAAAAAGAAAGAAAGCAAAGGAATATATCGTGCCGTCCGATCGCGATCGCACGCGGCGCGGCGCGGGCGTGCGCTTCGATTCTCGTTGCGGAGCGCGGAGCGCATAGACTTGGTCCAGATGTGCGGTAGGGTCCAGACCCGGTAGGGTGATCGCTTTCGGCCCGCGCGGCCAAGTGTGGTCTGTGATCTTCAGTCGTTTTCCCTCCCTTCACTCTCTTTCTTTCTGTCACATCTGCTAATGGCAGTACTTAACTAACCAGGCTGTTGTTTAATTTTCAGAAGAGAGCGCGAGACACAGTATACAGAATGGAAGGAGACGATGGCCCTTCAGCCATCGGTAATAAACCCACCATCATCAAAGGTACGCGTCGTGTACATTTGGATTTATGTATTACCTCGTCTCGTTAACTGATCTTGGAAACCGATTCGACTTTTTTTTTTCCAAGCAAGGACGTGAGGCAAGATTTTTGTTTCATAAAGGTGTACAATGTAATTATACAGGGCGTTCCGTGTCAGGTCGATGAAACTTCAGGGTTCTATAAAAAATTCAATTTGGAACAAAAAAGTTCCTATAATATAATATAAACACAGGTCTGGAAACATTTGGTTAAAAAGCTATGTATAGCTAATAAAAATTGTAAAAATCACATTTATTTGATAATTTTTGAAAATAAATAATTAAATAAAACGAAAGCGCTTGCTTTAGTGTACACGTAATAGCTAATGTAATCTTTACATAAAGATCATTAAAAGCGTGCTCCAAGTTTCTGCTTTTTTTCGTTATTTTGAGCTCAATTCCTTTTGCGAACGCCTTGTCACAATAAAATAAAATTGGTGTAATTTAGTTCATTATTTAATTACCCATCAGATTTATTTCCGGTTACTTTCTTCATCCTTCAATAAATGAAGAGTTTTTAAGGGTTATTTTTAATAGTAATAAAAAACGATTTTTTTTTTTTTTTTTTTTTTAAGTTTATTAGCTGTAAATTTTCAACGAAACGTTTTCGAACCTATCTTTATAGGAACTTTTTTGTTCTAAATTCAATTTTCTACAAGACCCTGAAATTTTATTGACCTGACTTGAAACACCCTGCATATATACAGGGTGAATTTTATTTCGTGTGCCAATCATCTCCATTAATTAATTATCTTAGAAAGTATTGGTTTATTGGAAAATTGTTTCAGATAGAAATTGGAGAGTTTACCGGCTAAATTTTTTAAATATAAACCTTTATTTTTTATTATATCTTTTTTTACTAATTTGAACAACTTTTGTCTGAAACATTTTTTTATTTGCCTTATACTTTTTGAGATATTCAAGGAAAACTTGGTAATTTTTTCAATATTTAGTTTACGGTATCTCGATAATTGTTTGTCGGAAGGAAAAGTGGTAAAGGACTTTTTGACTTGACTTCGTCTGTGTACACACACACACACACACACAAAATTGTGTACATGTACAATATTATATATATATATATATATATATATATATATATTTCTCACTCGATCTAATTGCTTTCATTTCGCTTTCAATTTCTTTTCTACTTCATCAGCGGCACAAGAGGAAATGGGACAATTAGACGTATTGGTATGTGGACAGTGTCATTCTGTCTTTCATTTTATCGAAGAGTTTCAAGAACATCGTACAAAGGAGGGAGCCTGCTCCAAAGTGTCACATCTTCTAACCGACGAAATAAAAAACGTTTGTATCTTTAGATTCTTCATGCGATATGGTTGTGCCGCTTTGTAGGAACGTGTTATGAAACTTTCCTTTGTATGTTTGTAGAATAGCAAAGCACAAGTATGGGCATTTCTATTATGGAAAGATACGCAATTTCAACAAGATGGTTTGGACAAGAATAAAGCTGACACTTGGAAGTTATACCAAAAATGGTGTAAGATGGATATAAACGTGAGGGAGTCGTGGATCACTGCAGGGAAAACTATACAAACCTTTACGAAAATCAGTAATGCAAAGATGCAGGATACCCCGATACAAATTCAATCGAATATTAATGTCGAAGGTGATAGTTTTTTAAGAGATAAAAACTCTGCGTGTAAAACAAAGAAAAGAAAAATGCTACTTTCATAAATAAGACTAAACTTAACACCGTCTGTGCTCTCTCGCTGCTTTACAGATGCCAAACCGATAATAGTTCGTAAAGTTGTCAGAAATGGACAGCCGGAGGAAACGGGGGAAGCTAAGAAGGATATTGCAAAATCACTGGAAACAAAAACGCAGAAGAGTGAATCTATGGAGATTGAAGTGGATAAGAAAGAAAAGCCAAGACTGAAACCATCGATCAAGCCCAAGGTATTACGTTATTTGACATTTTTTCACGTTTGCACGTTTGGCAAAGTATACTTTTGAGAATTTGCTTCAGTTATTTTAATATTTCTGCAGAACAAGTCTGGCAAGACAGCTACCGAAGAAGATGCAGACTTAAGTAACGAAGAATATAACGTTGAGAAAATTTTAGCCAAACGCTTTAATCCGAAAAAGAAGTGCTCGGAATATTTAATTAAATGGGAAGGCTATTCACAGTAGGTATTCTCTCTTAATCGCATATATCTCTTCTCAAGAGTTCTAGCAATATGTTTTAAAACATTCAAAATTTATTTAGCGAGAACAATACATGGGAGTCTGTAGAGTCTGTAGCAACCTGCAAAAATATGTTTGAAGAATTTGAGCGGAGTCTCGCTAAGCAAAAGGAGACTAAAGCGGCGCAACAGCAAGCCAATACGAGAGTTGTCGGACGTACGAGTTTGCCAGCGCAAAAATCAGTGATAAAAGCTGAGGCTAGCAAACCTGGACCGAGTACGGCGACTCAAGTAGGGTGAGTGACTTTGCTTAAAAAAAAAAAAAAAAAAAAAAAATGTCATTATGTAACATTTTACTCTATAAATCACTGCGATAATACTCAATGCGATAATTGTTGCGTACATGTAGACGTCCGATGCGGTCTAGTAAATCAAAAGCGATGGATCAAGTCAAGCAATGGTGTGGCTCGATGAAAGATGAGGATAACGAACGTATGTGTATTCTGTTTGAATAACTCACGTATAATATGACGTATCGCAATTGATATATGTATGCGTGTGTACGTTAGAGATAAAGAATCGTATCTCCAGTTTTTGTCAAAATGGAGTTGATACATTTTTCAATATAACCGGAGCTTAAATTGTATAATGGTAAAACGTCTTATGTCTATTATGACTAGTTCTTAAGATAAAATGTTTAGAAAATTGTATTGAAAATTTTTATAGTGCCTAATTTTTAAACCAGGTACAATGTGTTATTGGCAGTAGTACTATTAAACATATCAGTTAAATTGTTTTATTAAAAACTTGATAAATCAAGTTACTTTTACTTTATATCTAAAAGAAACATCATTTTCCCTATTTAAAAACTTTTAAACCTTGTTTTCTCTGAATGTACAAAAATGGACGTACGATCCTTTACCTCTAAGGTACAGATATATATAGACAGGGTGTCACACCTAATGCGCGCCCACTATTTACACAGCGATATTTCTTATAAAAAACTGAGTCAAAAAGTCCTGAGCCATTTTTTTTCTACAATGTAAGTCATTCTAATCAGCGCTGTCTTTTAGCCGGGCGTACATCAGTGTGCACTCATGCATACTACCAGACGCGCGGCTCACTGACGTACGGCCGGCTAAAGCACGGCACTGAGTGGATTGACTTTACTCAATAATTACTGCTTTATTAAGCATTGTAGAAAAAGATGGCTCAGAACTTTTTGACTCAATTTTTTATAAGGAATATCGCTGTGTAAATAGTGGGCGCGAATTAAGTGACACCCTGTATATATAATGTAATATATTACATTGATATATAATATTGATATATTTATATAATTGTGCAAATATATGCTGTTTCAATTAATACTCGTATGTGATTCTTGTAGTATTAGGTAAAAGGAGGATCGATGACTCGGAGAGTGATTCGGAAGAAGGTGGAAGCAGTGCCACAAAGAGGATAAAAGGTGACACGGGCAGTGATGACGAGTGGACCGGGGAGTCCGAAGACGAAAGACTAATGGGCCGTAGCGACGTAATTCAACGTGCATTCAATCGCGCTAATGCGCAGGCCAATGGTTCTAACAGAGCCTCGGTTTCGTCCACTGACCTGGCAACGTCGTTAGGATTACAATCTCCAGACGGGAAATCTAGCCAGCCGCCTGTTCTGGTGGCTAACGCCAAGGGGGTTGTTAAAGTCGATCCCAAACAAATGCCAAATTTGGCTTCTGGTCTTTACGTTATGTCGCGAAAAGACGGTATTATCAAATTGAATTCGTCTCCCAGTGGAAAACTAGCGGTCAAAGGATCTCCAACGACGCAAGGTGTTGTAATGGTTCAAAATCGAGATAACGCGAGCGTAATGAGAAAACAGGTGATCTCGACGTCGCAGTCCAATTCGATGACTCCTGTTAAAGTTGTTTCAAAGATGGACGGAAGCCAAGTGGTAACGCAGATGAAGGTAGTCACCTCTAAGGCCGTTACACCGAAAATTTGCAGCGCGCAAAAGAGCGAGCCTATAAAGATACAGCCGAAACCGGATCCGTCGCAACTGCAACAGATACATGTTGTGACTGCGGTGCCGGCACCGATAACCTTGCAACCGAGAATAACAACAGGAATAAGACCTGCCCCAGTCACACCTCAGCGAACGGCAGACGGTCGTCCTTTGTTACCCAGACCAGCATTGCGTCCAACGGCGGCAACGAGCGTTCTCGGTACAATTCGTACACCCGTCAGAGCACCGGCACCGAGACAGATACAGACGCAAGTGACGCGTCCGGTGTTGCAGAAGCGTATGACGACGGTCGTAAGTGCGCAGCAGGCCGTTTCGCCGGTTGCTGCCGGTACGGTCACGCAAATCAAGCCAAAATTCACAGTGCTCGCAACACCTCCGCAACCCAAACAACCGATCAAAACTGCTACTAGTCCAGTACAACAACAACAACAACAACAGCAACAGCAGCAGCAGCAGCAACAGCAACAACAACAACAAACAAAACAGACTCCGAAAACACCAGTGGGTAAGGCACAGTCATTGTTATCTCCGCAGCAAAAGTTATTAATGGCAAAGAGAAAGGCCCAAGAGGCAGCAGGTATAATTAAACCGGGTGGTCGTGGACTTTTGGCGGGTGCTCGTGCCGTTGCAGGACGAGGCAGAGCAAAAGTAGGTACCGAAACACCTTCGGCAATCGCTCAGGCGGGAACCAAACCTCCAAAGGAAAGCAAATTAGCGGAAGGTGATGGACTTCACATGGAATTCCACGAAGTTGGCTCGGAAGAAAGCAGTAGCGAGGGCGAGTCGGATCTTCCCCCTCCTCCCGAACCAGATGTCATTACGGCTCCAGAACCCGACAGTCCACCGCGTCCGTTCACGTTATGTCCTCTCACGGGACGTATAATTGGTCCGGACGGTGAACCGATTGAACAACCGGGCGAGTCCGAACCCGCTGAAGCAACAACAAATTCGACCACAGCGAGAACAGCTAGCAACACGTCCGAAACTATGGCAACAGACGCCACGGCTGCAACTGTCGACGCCAACGTCAATACTAATACTATCACTACTACCACCACCAGTATCGCCACCACCATTGCCGCCGCCGTCACCACCGCCACCGCCACCGCCACCGCCACCGCCACCGCCACCGCCAGCACTACAACGACGACCGCTGCCGCCGCCGCCGCCGCCGCCGAATTGGTCCTACCCTCTCTCGACTCGCTCACCGAAAGCGGTGGTATTATGAGGGTTGAGATGAGTCCCGGTGGAACGACCGGTACCATTGTCCAAGCCAGTGATACAGCACAGATCAATCTGTCGAATGTGACGATACCTGCGCCGGATTTACCTTGTTTGGACGATACCGCTTCTACAGTAACGGCGACCGCTACTCCCATATCCACAGCAACACCTTTGACAGAAACAGTCGCTTCTAGCTCCGCTGAAACGTCCATTATTACTACGGCATTGTCGACAGTTCCGGCAACATCTACATCCGTTACTATGTCAGTGACATCGACAGACGTCAAGAACGAAGAAAAGATATCGGAAGAGAGAAAAGTAACGACGGACGATGCGTCCAATCTGGTTACTATAGCCGAGCATGGCGTCGTCTATCAAGTCGCGGGCCAAGCCGAGGATGGACAGACTCTCCTCGTGACACATGGTGCCGATGGCGAGCAACAATGTGTATACGTTACCACCGAGCAACAAGGAGACGACGGCTCAGTCCTGACATTGGATCACGCAGTTGCCGAGGCTGTAGCGCAGCTGATCCCCGATCAAGTAAATCTCACGCCCCAGTTTTACGTGAAGGAGGATGGAGCGGAATCGACTGAAAATTCAATGGTCATGTCTATAATGGATAACGCGAATACGACCGATGTAACTGGGACCCAAGAGGATAACGACGGACAGGCACAAGTTATAGCTCAAGTGGTACAAGCTGAAGAACCAACTCCAGGTAATAGTCTTTTGGTTGCGTCTCTTTAGTTTCAAGTGAAGGTTAGGTTCCAAAATTTTTGCTCAAATTGCTCCTAGTGAAATATGAACAATGTATACGGTAATAGCTTTCAGCAAAATTATCGGAAACCCCTGTATATAGATGGAATGAAATATTTAATACATCTCCCCTTCCCCTTCTCCTGGCCCGCCCTGTCCAATCGCCGTCTGATTTCTCTTCCTTTCAGGAGGAACCAGGAGGGTAGTGCTTCTGTTACCGGATGGTAATTTAATGATGACCGAGGTGGACGAGGAGCAATACGCCGCTCTGGAACTTGATAAGTGAAAATGAATATCATTTTGCGCATATGCTAATGAAATATCATGGCACGGCGTCGAATTTGCACGTTATGTGCATATTGTACGTTTAATACGTGATCGTGAATTGTATATATGTAAGAACGTTCACCCCTCGTACAATTGCACGTTGATAACGTCTTAATATTCAGTGACTAGACTAGATATTGTAAGACGGAGAGATAGCTGGTATACTGTAAAAAAAAAGTCAGCACACACCAAGAAAAATCTAAATTTTAGACTAAACAAAAAGGAAATGTGTTTATACATACATATGTATGTCTCGATGTAAAACAATTTGCAAGCATCTCCATTTTTGTGTTAAAAGAACTTTTATGATATCAGCACAGAGAAACAGAAATACAAAGATAAAACAGTACTTTCAATGCAGTGATATCATTATAGTACGTGCGGCAAAATAAGCATTGTATTTGTAGGATAGTAAAGTATAATATGGGGTTTTATATTTTCCAATCAATAAGCTTTGGTAAAAAAAAAAAAAATTTATCCACGCATACAAAGTCCAAGGTGATGATACAGTACGGTCGTCCTGTCAGATGCATTTGTAAGGTAAATTGGATCCATCTGTGATTAAAGCATATAAAAAATATCGCGGTACCGTTTATCAAAACATAAAATTCTATTGCTTTGTTTTATCTTAAGTTGCACGTATAAAAATGAAGGGTGAAATGAAGTATACTCCTGTGAATTATGCTGTCTTAATAGTTATGTATACCATATTCGTTATACGATCGTAACGTGTGTTTTATAACGAATTTGATTGGATGCGCTGCAGAGTAATCCGCCTAAAAACGTAATATAAGCATTTTATTGACAAAAAATTGGTGTAATCATAGAATATACCAAACGCAATATTCCGACCATGAGTATCTCGCGCAAAGAGAGAAAGAGAGAAAGAGAGAGAGAGAGAGGCAGAGAGAAAATTGCCAATTGTTGAATCCACTTGGCACTCTATGCGTATTCCTTTACATCGATTTGCGTATGACAGCCTTAAGTGCGCTAGTACGCACTAATGCATCCAGCCAACTTCGCTATTGCATTACATGGACTATGTGTGCTTATCTATAGAATAAGTGCACTCTAATGAAACACTTATAATTTTTCTGAACCTATAAAGCTTAAAATACAATGTTGTTGAACGGAGTATCAATTTGCGTTCTATTATTAAACCCGTTCCTACTCGAGTAGTTGCAGGTAATCCTAAGATGTGCAAAATAGTTGTGACGTCGTAGTGCATGGAATAATCGGTAAAAATTTTAACCCCGACATACTATTTACACACACACACACACACACAATATATATATATATATATATATATATATACACACATATATATACATATATATATTTATACAATATATATATATATATATTTTTTTGTGAAATAAATAATTATGATTCTCACGCGAAATCTATTTACGATTCCTGCAATGAAAACGAACGTGGTTATAATTTTTTTCCTTCTATTCCTTTCTTTTTTCTTTTTCTCGTCTTTTGTAAAAATTGACAAAAAAGGCGAAAAATGACGTCCCACATACCGACGATGTTTTATTTTAGCTACGTATATGAATTTAGAATACGCTAGAATATGTCATAAATGTTATTCGTAAGTTTATATTTAGTTCTCAAGTTTATCGTATAATCTCATTAATATCGCTTTTAATATGCAATAAACATAAAATTATAACTTTTTACAGGTCAGTCTATTTTCGAAACGTTATCCTACGACACAAATCCCATTATTAGAGATACGTCAATCAATATCTATAATCGTCATGATAAATTTTTGTACCAGGTACTAAAAAATTTCCATTGTTTCTTATCATTTCTCTCAAAAGAACTTTTAAATATATGTGGCACAACTAGCATCCCGTCATGCGTATTCAACGCATTTCGACGCGTATTCTGTAATTAACCGAAAATAAGCAGCGAGGCTACGGTATGTACTATTTATGTGTGTACTATTTATCTTCTTTATCATTCTCAGAAGAGTTGAATCAATTCCCTCGTCAGTTCGATCAGGGCGATCAGAGAGAAGTAGCTCAAAAACGAAGTTACAAAAAACAATCTTAATAGCAATCCCTAACTCTGTAGAATTTCACAACTATGAGTCAAATAAATTGTACCGGGTATGTATTATTGTAAAATATAATTTTTAAATTAAATAATATTCTATTTCTACCTCTCATCCTCATCCCCCCTTCCCGTTATAGAAAGTTGTCATGCTACAAAACGTAAGCGATTCTTCAGCCAAATTTCAATTGATGGCAAGACCTAATTACTCTCATTTCACTGTCATGATCGAACGTAAAACACAAACGGCGAGTATTTCTCCAGGGATGTATATAAAATTGATTATTTTCTTTCGTTGCGATATCTTGGACGAACCCGAAGAAATGTTAGTAATAAATGTGCAACAAGGACGTTCGGTAATTATTAAATTACGCGGATATCGAGATCCACCATTACTGAGAGGTAAATGAATTTATCTGTGCATTGGCATAGATAAACTTGTCGGTACACGTACATACATATACAATGTAAAAATTTTCGTATATATAAATACTAAAAAATATGGAAAACATATAAGTATAGAGGATAAAATTAATACAATATCGTAAAAAAAGAAGATTGAAATCTTCTATAATATATGTATCATTATTTTTACAGTGATTAATATCCCTTATTTCCAATACTCACCAAAAGAACTGCAAACGATGATAAGAAACACGGAATGGATTGTGGAAATTCCATATCGACAAACGGATTCTTGCGAGGAATACGTATAGCCCTATTTTCAAATTTTTAATCAAATAATCACACGGTTGCTTTTCTTAAGAGACAATGATTAATTAAAACTTACAGTCCACCGATACAAGTAGGAGTGCAGCAAACATATCTATAGAAAGTGTGACGCGATATAGAAAATTAATGAGTTTCGACTGTGGGGAGTGTCTCGTAGGTGAGCGAGTCACCTTACCCCTAATGGTTAAAAATGTCGGTGGCGAGGGAAGATTCTTCATTATGAGCGAAATCGACTGGTGTTCGATGCATATCGAGGTGAAAGTAACAGCACTCAAGTGTAAGCTGTCATCGACAATAATTATACAATAACAGACATAATTATGTCCTTCTATCTCATTTTAGGATGTTTCTAACAATAATATGCTAATTCTACCATCTTTCGCCATGTGGCCTGCGTATTTTACGCTCAAACCGCAAGAGCATATATATCTGTACCTCTACTTCTTCCCCGACGCTCATGGAATGCATGTAAGTTATAATGCAAAAGGAACAAACTTTTCACATATCTTTTTCTTCATTAAATAACTCTCCCTTCTTTTCTTTATAAAGTCTATTTCTTCCTTCTCTAAAATTAGGTAGAAACATTATACGCGATATGCAACAATTGTTCCGTGATAACGACAGAGATCATTGGAGATGGAGTTATGTACGAACAATAGTAGAATAAAAATACACAATGGTAAGGAACACAAAGTGCGAATAATATTATAAAAATTTATTAAGTCAATAAAGAAAAGTTAAGTATAATGTGGTACAGTCTCATACTTTAGTTAATGTAAAGACTTTTAGTAAAAGTTAAGTATGTGATACAGCTGTCTCTAGATGAATTTCATTGCCTCAGGAACATTTTGTCAAGCATGCAATAAAAAATCCAACGGAATCACTTTCAGGACCAAATCTACATACTTTTTTTGCATTCTCATTCGTTAAACCATCTATGATGTATCCTTGAGTGCCATATTTGTCTGTTTTTATTTGATCTTTAACAGATTCTAATTTCAACTTTGGAAATTGCTTCAATGCCCAAGCGATAATTCCTTCGTTTTCTGCTATTGTGACGGTACATGTACTATAAACCAATATCCCTTTTGGTTTCAAAAGACGAACAGCCTATATAATAGTATTTAATATATAATAATACTTATTTCTTGAAGCTTCAAGTCGCAGGCAGGTGTATATTTGTATGACAAGTACGTTTGTCCACTTACGGCAGAAAAGAGACTTCGCTGCAAGGGAACGTAAGAATGAAGTTGTGCCGACGTGATTGTATTGTACAATTGCGGTCTTTGACCTAACGCGCTGCATGGAGTATCTAAGAGGATACGATCGAAATTATTTTCTTCGAACGGAGGTCCGTCGGTATGGGCTAAACTGCGCTCTCGTTCGATGACAGGCATGACAGCCTTCGTAGCATCGTAACAAAATATTTTGATGTTTTTGTCATTACACTTTTCCTTAAATCGCATCACTTTACCTGGATTTTTCTCTAGAGCTATTATTGTACCCTGGAAATTATAACAGAAACAATAATTAAAATTAACGACGTATCTATACTCTTTCTACATACACATTCTCTCTCTCGTCATCGTTCTGCGGGAAATGAGTTCACATGCGCTTGTTTCTTTTAAGCAGAAAAGCAGAAATTTCAGCAAAAAAAGTTGAGTGTACGACAGTTTGGAAAAATAGTTATAAAAGACACGTTATATTATGCATTGTTACGTGCTGTATAATAAACTTTTCCTTTGTTTCCTCTTTAAACATTTACCTGTCCCTTCATAAGCAGGGAAATATGTGTGGTTTTGTTACCAGGTGCAGCACACATGTCCAAGATTGTTTCACCTGGTTGGGGATTTAAAACTAGGCTACACACGATAGACGGCAAATTTTGTAACAGGGCATGCGGTCTCAAAGATTCGTTATTTAAATTCAATTGCGGAACTTGTGAGATCACATCAGTCATAATTATTGCAACACCACTGAAAGACAATTGAAAATGTAAGAGATTTGTTAACAAATAAAATAATCACGTATCAAAGTTTCAACACAATGAGATATATCTATCTATAATTTCCCTGGTGAAAAAATGTCTCAGAATTTTTCACATTATTGATCAGAATTTTTTAGATTTTTTAATAATTGGAACGATTTCGAACATTTTTTTTTAGAAAAACTCAGACAAAATAATAGTAAAATATCAGATTTTTCCCGCCAATCTTTGTAAAAATCGGAATAAATATGAGAAAGTCTTATCAGAACGTTTCACACATACGGATACAAAAAAATATTTCGAAAATCCTCATCTGATTATTATTTCTGAAAGTATCTGAAAGAGAAATTTTAAATCTATATTTTTTCAAAAATTTTCACAAGTCTCACGTTTTATAAAATTTCTGAGAAAATGTGAGAAATTTTTTCACCAGGGTTAGGTGTGAGAATCCTCCAACAATTATAATTATATAGTTAAGTAAGCCAGTCACGCCCAATCTCGTGCGCATTGGAAATTATTTCGTACCATGGATTTCTCGTTGGTTTGCAAAATAATTCTTTCCTTGTTTGTCGAAGAATGCCATTGCCTAAATATACTTTATTGCTATTTGCATATGGTTTAATCAAACCTTTCTTACATTGACCAGTAACATCAGCGAATACACTGACTTTGGTATTAATAGTTAAACCTATAATTTAGTTTAACAAATTTAATTACAAGATATAAGATATAAGATCTCTTGCGAATACGTATTGTAAAAAAGAATTCTATGTGCAAAGATGTTACCATTTGGCATTCCGATAACACCAGGAGCATAAACGTGAGATCCTCTTAGCACAGCTGCACCGCATATAGCGTCAACGATAATTTCACCTGGACATCTCTTTAAATCAAGAGACACCGATGAATCCCAACTGTCGACTGCAACTATTCCATTCGGAAGATCCGGCAAAAAGTGGATAGATGGATCCGGTTTGTCATCCTAACGTAATAAATCGCACATGTAAAATTCTGTGCTTGTATATATGTACAAAGGTACGCAAGCTACATATCTAAAAAACGTTAGCAGGAACGTTAAAAGTATATCCAGAACAGAAAGAACATTTTTCTCTTGGAATTACAAAAGTTAAAGAATAATAATATATATCGGACATGTTAATTGAGATATACGCGTCTTGGAATGTATATAGATATATACAATAGCGATTTAACATTTAAGTACAAAAATATAATTTGACTGGAAAACAAGTGATGTGTCACTGCTTCTTATTATAGCGAGAGGATATTTGGACGAGAGTATTGGACGTATTAAAATATCCTATAATTATCAGTAAAGAAAATTTTGTCTCGTTGTGTCGACGTACCTGCTTCAATGCCTTGTATAAACTGTTCAGATCGTTTGTATAATAATCTGTAAAACGATCTAATCTGTAAACGCTCTTCTTAGGTGTTGTACACATCCATTTGCAAAGAGCATCGATCTTTTCCTACAATTTTTTTTCCCTTTCTCAATAGAAAACATTTGCGTGTGCATGTGTACTATGTGTATGGGTCATAAGATAGCAGCAAGTGAAACGTCTATTATGAAACGTCTATTAATCTATTGAGAATACCTCAATTTCAGATTGTTGTAAGTATTCACCGTTAATTATCGCTTTTCTCAAGTCTGCTATCAATTCATCACGTATTCCAGATTTATATTTAAAGGGCGTTTCTGGCAAACCGTGTAATAACGCCTGTGATGACATTATCTCCTCATCTATACTTTGTTCTATTTATTTAATTTATTTATTATCCACAAAATCTTGGTGCAAATCGCTTTTCAATCGTTGCATCCAGCAGTGGTTGAGCGCCCGATCGTCTGGACCTGGACAACATCGTCGATACAATTTATTAGCTTTAGCCTAGTACAGTACTCATTGTCAACACGCGAAATTCTGAATATCATCAGCATATGTTTTTTTCAAAATTTCTCTACCACATATAGGAATATCTTTAAATGAACTAGGAATTTTCTATTTAACTGTTTGGCAGATGTGAAGGACTTGAAGGATAATAATTGATTGTATGTATGTATGTACACACATATTTATATATATATATATATATATATATATATATATATATATATATAACATATCTCGCATAAGAATTTCTCTGTTGTCATAAAAGCTCTACTCACTTGCCAAATATCTACACATTGCAGCTATTAAATACAGATATTTTGGCATAAATCGATTAGGACACAAAGAACTATCAGTCCTTAATTAATGTTATAAGATTCATGGAACATGACATCATCCTTCATGAGTAACGAATTAAATAAAGGTCTGTATAATCCAAACTCTCTTCATTTTCACAAATCTATCACATGGTCCAAATGACGACACATATGGGATGGTCATTTAAATAAAAGAAAATATCTTTGATACGATTATTATCAAAGGCATATAATTAAATTTATCCAGACAAGTACCTACACGTTGTAATCTACTTTCTGATACAGGTTTGACTAATGTGCCACAAATAAAATGTCTACCTTTGCAAGAATATCGACAACTTCGTTTAGATTTAGATCAAAGTCGCCGAGAAACTGCGAGTCTTCGTCAAAAGTTGTGTCATGCCAGAAGAAATTTAGAGGAGGAAAAACGTAAACGTCGAGTGATCGAGCATCATAAAAACATATTGGTACATTACGTTCCTTTTTCATGTATATAGAGAAATGCGAAAGAAAAATGTTTTAAGAAAATATAAATGAATTAAAACGTTTGTCTTTTCAACTTGGTTTTGTATCAATAAGTGTGTTTACGTTTGAAAGGAAACCCAACGTAATATGGCTAGAGAGGTGTTGTTCCACGATGAAGAAGCAAACTTGAACGAAGATATCAAGGAAAAGCTACAATTTCTTAACAAACCCGAAATCGACGTTAAATATAATAATCCAAACGTCCAAGATAAACGGGGTGATAGACAGTAGGTATCAAATTCAGCGTAAAGTTGTAAGTAGGAAGTAATAATACGTCTCGATACGTGATCGACTTTTGTATTGTAGTTTGACTAGAATAGTGGAAACAGATTCTACAGGCTCGATATTAAGTGACTTGAATTGTTTGTCCAAATCGGAAGATGATTTGGATACCGATATCATTGTAAAGGCTCAAAGGGAGAAAAAATGGAAAGAATATAAACCTAATGGTGAATGTTGCACGATGAATAAACAGGGAAGCACGTTAGATAAACGTGCAAACGTTAAACTCCACCAAGTTGCCAAGACTACGAAAGAATATATTGATTCCAAACTGTCGAATGCTGAAGCGTCTTCTGCGAATCATAGCTTTATGTCAAAGATAGTTATTAAACCGGAAACGTGTACTCCATGTGGTAAAAGGTAATACACGCATGTACAACAAAGATATAATTCAGAGAAAGATCATATCGTAACCAAGTTATATATCATATTCTCCTTACGTTTGCGACGTCAGAATCAGGTTTGGAAAGATAGCACTCAAGTGTAGAGCGTGCCCGGCTACGTGTCACCCTGAATGCAGGATTCAAATTATTTCGGTTCCATGCGGGTGCGGTAAATCTCAGGCAAAGGTATTCGACGGGATCTGTAAGTACCGCCATGTGTACGTATATATGCAACTTTTTACATACGTGTCACAACAGTCTTTCAGGTAAAGGCACAAAGTAAAGACGGCGCTTGGAAGTTTGCTGCTTAACGGTGGACTAGTGTGGAAATATAAAAAGCAGGATACCGCGGTGAAATTTAATTAAATCTTTATTAAAAATTAAATTAAATGAAATTTGTCATTTTGTAAACACATGGTTATTGTAGGATATCTAACCTAACCTAACTTGAAATATGCTATTACGTTGGAGATATTAAATAAATTTGTGGCATTCGTACATGGTCGTTGCTTTCTCTACTCGCGTTACACACGGCATTACTAGTTTAACTGAGAAATAACTTTGTACATACAAAACTTTACTCCACGTAGCTCGCGCTATTACACCTTAGAACATATATAACTGAAAGAAAAGCCACTTGTGGCCGTGGTGGGCACTTGAAGCCTTGAAGCATCGAGCATCGAGCTCTGGGACTCGATTCTCTAAACGCGTCGCGCGTCGCGTCGTCTGTCGTTAACCAATCAAAACATTCCATTTTATTACATTACTTGGGGCCGGTATCACAGTCTCCTGCAGTCTCCGATTAACGTCATCTTCCGCGTAAACCCACTCTTCTGCTAAGACTCCATAGACGCGGAAACGCCGTGCGGTAGAGTGCGTTGACCAATCAGAAGGCTGCCGCAAGTCGCCTGCGGCAAAATCAAAATTTGTGATTGGTCAACGCACTCTGCCGCATGGCGTTTCCGCGTCTATGGAGTCTTAGCATTCGTCTCTTTCTAGGGGGACAGTTGGAAAGAAATGCAGAGTGAGTTCGCGGAGGAGGATCACGTTAATCGGAGACTGTGATAGCGGCCCTTGAGACGGGACACGTACAGTGGGAACGCAGCCTTATGGCTTCTGCACACAGGACGCGGAAACGCTTGCCGCGCGGTAGCCAATCAACTTTTGGTTCTTACGGAAAAACAACACGTTGATTGGCTACGGCGTCGCTTCTTGCCGCGCGGCAAGCGTTTCCGCGTCCTGTGTGCAGAAGCCATAAGGGTCCAGACACACACTTCTGCACAACGCATAATCCGTAAGCATAAAAAAATTGCGTGGTCCATACACATGTGCATAAGGAAATAGACCACGCAGTTTTCTTATGCTTACGTATTATGCGTTGTGCAGAATGTGCAGAAGTGTGTGCTCCCCGCTTAAATCGAGCCGTGTAAACGTAGTCATTTTATCCTTAGGTCTGTTCGTTTTCGCTGCACTTCTGAACTAGTGCAACATAATGCAATAAGTTAGAATGAAACAAATATATTTTCTTTCATTCCAACTTATTGCTTATTAGTTGAGAAGTGCAACGGAAACGAACAAGCCTATTATGGCCTAGTTTACACCGATCACTTGATACGCGTATTAAATAGTAAATAACTAGTAAATAAGTCTGATTATTGGCTGATCAGTTCAAATATACTATTTGATACGCGTATCAAGAGATCGGTGTAAACTAGGCCAATGGTTATTTACTATTTAATACGCGTATCAAGTCACACATCTCAAGTGATCTCGATGTAAACTCTGCTCTAAGAGAAAAGCTGCAAGCTTATTGGCTAAAACTGTGCGATAGCCACGCACGTTGCAGCCTTTCTGTTAGATCAGAGTTTGCGCATACGGGCTATGAATACCGGCCTTAAAGCGCGGCGCCTAAAGCGCCATCTCGCACTTGGCAGGATAGTCGCGCTGTTAATTTCCATCGTCACGTGACTCGTGTCGGGCCAATCGTGGCGGCTCGGTGACCCTATACGTGGCATAAGGTACGAATCTTTTCCACGTCCGCCATTTTGACATACGGTACTTTTCGAGAGTGTTGGTTTTATGTTTTATCGTTTCTCGTGAAAATAATCTTTTTTACTGAAACGTAAGTAACGCAAGTATCGTACGTGTGCAACGTGGCGTCAAGAGAGAACTCGATAGTAAGAGCAAGTCTCTGGGTGATGGATCTTTGAGCGGAGAACCTTTGAAAACGATTCGCTGGGCTGGGGAGTAGGTCGAAGGTGACAGGCAGTCAGGCAGTCAGGCAACCCGGGTGTACTTACGCAGTGGCTTGTGGCTTGTGGCTTCGCAAACCGCACGATACCCTCCACTTCGCTCGACGCTCGCGCGGTATCTCGCGCTCTACTGGCCTTTTAAATAGAATACCAACGTCCTTTAAAGCCGCATATAGCTCATCGGCACACGCGGCATTCGGCATTCGGCAAAGCAGTCTAGCGATCCCCGACGGTACGCTAGTCCGATAATCCATAGCAATTTTGTTGAGATGATGATAATCGAAATCGATAGAGAGCGGTGAGCGTCTCGTGCGTGCGTGCGTGCGTGCGTGCGTGCATGCATGAGGAAGATATCGAACGTACGATTCCCGCCATGTCGAGATTCATTGTCGATCCTCCGGTGTCTCGCGGCTGCCTTTTTACACGATCAGGTTAGATCCTTCCTCCTAGCGAGCCTCTTGTACCTCGGCGGACGCTGCACGATCAGGATTGTGCGTATCGTATGTGTTGTGCTCGCGAGGAAACGCCACCGTGGACACGCGCGGCCACGCGACGGCAGACCGATCATCGGAGACCGTGATCCGCGATCCGTAATGCCGCTTTTTCCTCTATCATTCACGATGTTGCCCCGTTAACGTCGCTCCCGCCTCGCGATTTTACGCTCAAGAGACAGAAGGAACGAGAGAATCGACATCTTTACACACACACACACACACACACGAGTGATATGTGATATATCTTGTCATGCTCTTTGTGCATTTAATATTGCATTTGTCCAAACATGTAAACCCAATTTTTCATTTCGTGCCAAGCTCGATTCTACAATTTAACATGTGCACATACAGCTTTGTAGATCTATATTAATCTTAAAAATGTATAAACATATCCAGGTTTCAAATTATGAAATAAATATGGTATATACACTTATAGGAACCTTATAGTAATCTCTCGGTTGTCGCGTAGGACACGGTGTTTCTAAATGACAAAATCTGATATACATTTTATAAGAATATATTATATATTAACATTTTTTTTATTGTATCACAATATAATGGATATGTATGTGTATATGTGTTTCGGCGTATGTTCAGGTCCTGACACACAAACACCAACCATGGGGAATATGTTTGCAACGTTATTCAAAGGTCTCTTTGGCAAGAAGGAAATGAGGATTTTGATGGTGGGTCTTGATGCAGCGGGTAAAACCACAATTCTGTACAAATTAAAATTAGGGGAAATTGTTACTACAATTCCCACTATAGGTAAATACGCGTCTGTTTTTTTCTTTTTTACAAACACATGCAAACTTAAAGTAGTGCTGTCCAACATTGTTAACAATAATATCTTCTAAGAAAAAGGAGGAGGCAATAACCGTAAATGTGGACACGCGCGTCAAGCCAATATCAACACGTACAAATCTTGGACAGCACTGATTTAATAAATATAATATTAAATATTAAATAATATTTCTTGTACATTTCTTTCGTATAAACAATTATATATATATATATATATGTATATATAATTGTATCAATTTATTCAAAGGTAATAAATAATTTAGTTTATTTTTGTATATTGTGCAACTTTTATACCAAACATTATAATAATTTATAAACATGTCAGAGATGGTAATATTACACATGTAAATGTAATTTTTAGGTTTCAATGTAGAAACGGTTGAGTATAAAAATATAAGTTTCACTGTATGGGATGTGGGCGGCCAAGATAAAATAAGACCTCTATGGCGGCATTATTTTCAGAATACACAAGTATGTACTACGTACTACGTATAACGTGTGTGTGTGTGTGTGCACCTTATTTTCTTTTTCAATATCTTTTATTAGATCAAATCAAATGACGTGATTATTTCCGTTATTATATCGATTCTCCATCGATATTCCATTGTCTCATCTCTCCATGTTTAATTTTGCAGGGATTGATATTCGTCGTTGATAGTAATGATAGGGAACGTATCGGTGAAGCACGCGAAGAGTTGATGAGAATGCTGGCGGAAGATGAACTCAGAGATGCGGTACTCCTCATATTTGCTAACAAGCAAGTAAGTAGAGTCCTCTGTGAACGTTGCATACGCGTGATTTAAACAAAGGACGATATTGAACGAGAGTAACATTTCAGGATCTGCCGAACGCAATGAACGCAGCAGAGATCACCGACAAATTGGGATTACATTCTCTGCGTAATCGCAATTGGTACATCCAGGCAACGTGTGCCACGAGTGGAGACGGACTTTACGAGGGCCTCGATTGGCTTTCCAATCAGCTGAAAAATGCCAACCGCTAATTGGAAAACGTACTCTGTCAACATTCAGTTGCTATTACCATCATACAAAAACAGCTGCACACCTCCTCCCCCTCTCTGCTACGAATGGGTAACATAAGAAACAAACGATACAAAACGTCGCAAGTTCTCCGATCTTGAGTGGAAAATGAAGGAGGAGCAGTATGAGTTATTCCTGGGAGTTGTCTCTGTATCAGTAGGTTTTTTTTCGAGGGGGGAGAGGAGCGAGGAAGCGGCCGCCAGGCACACACGATCGAACGGCCACATCGGACTATTGCCTTGCGCAACTTATTATTATAATTATTATTATTATATTAGCATTATATAGTTACACTTTTTACACAGAGATGCCACAAGAATGTGGAAAACTTGGAAGTAATTATATTAAAGTACCTAACTCTGAAACATACGATACACATTGATTAATGAGTAATTTAAATGATACCTCTTCAATGAGAAAATTTAACAAAACACACGCCCACACACACACACACATATACGAGAAAAGAAAAAAGATCAAGTACCCACCAGGTGTTGCCAGTTTTGAATGCGTTGGACATACCGCGTATCATAATGTAGCTGCATATTGTACATTACATTATATAAATATGATAAAAATGTGATCAATAGACGAGAGAATGTTGCTCTGTCCACTACATTTTCAAAACGTGCTCTCGCTTCGGCCCAGCGCGATTTACACGAAACTGCAAACGGTGATTGCAGCAGACGGTGCAATGACTTATCGTTTCCTAGTTACAAAAGTTGCTTTCTATTTCTTTAAGTTCTCGGCGATAGAAAACTTGGGAAAACGGAAGCTATGGATACGTATCTCGCTAGCTGATCGCGGCTGAGGGGTGGCATCTTCTTCTCACCTTCCGCCCGCGTTCAGTTTAAAACTTACAGTTATCCAAACATGTATGTCTTGCTAAAAAGGAGAAGCGATTTATTTATTACACCTCAATAAGGTACATTAGAATATATCCTTGACATTCCGAAATTGTGCAGTGAACGTGATGATAACGTCAGAGACCCGAGAGAAAAATTTCAAAAGGCTCCAACCTGTCAGCGAAAAGTCAGGCCTTAGTAGCTGATAACGTCGTAAACTTTTGCCATTGTGGCGTTATCCGCCAGTATTTTCGACCTTACATCGCGGTCGTTCTTCGATGTCCCAACGTTTTTCCTGTCTTTGAAATACATTGTTTTTACGATATACTCCTTCCCCTAATTTTTCATTAAATCGCCTTTTCGTCATATGCGAAACGTCGTATAATTATGTATGAATGTTTAAACACGTTGTGAAATATATTGTAATTGTGCTTTATATACGTAGTCTATACATTATTCGCCATCGGGCACACGGTGTCTCTTTCAATCGTTAGTTGGATCGCGATTACGTCGTTACGTTCCTAATAAGCTTTAACACACATACACACGACTAGAAGTAACGGCAATAGATATTTTTACGATAAGCGATTCTTCATATCATCGATTACTCTCACACCCTAAAGACGTGTAGATGATGCGCGCGCGTGCGTGTGCATGGGCGTGTAACGTACATATACAATGCATACGCGCTCTACGCTCCTTACTATAATATACTTCGGCTGGATTGTCTATTTCAAATCAAGTTTTTTTTCTTTTTCAACACTCGTATAGTTTAATCATCAAAATATATCGCTCATCCTTCTACGTACATTACGTGTTGATTTTAACGTAATTTAAGTTGAGTCGCCTTAGCGTACGTGCGTAACGTTGTCCGCATGTAAAAAATTGGACGTTTTGAAGCGAGAATCACACGTTCTCCGACGTTAAAACAAAAATAGAAATCTTAGTGGATAAAGCGAAGAACGTGCTTATTCATACATGCGTATCATATATTATAGCTAAAACGCGCGCTATTGCTAAAAATTAATTTAAAAATATATCGAAAGGATATATATTCTAACAAGGTCATTTTACGCTACGAGAAATGCTTACGTTCAATAATCTCTTTGTGTACCGTTCGATATACACTTATATAACGATTATTTCGTTGCATCGGCTTTTTTTATATTTATACGTACCCTCGATCCTTCGCACAAACATATATATATATATATATATATATATATATATATATATATGTATGTACATACCAGGCGCCCGCGCCGTTAATGCCTTCCACTCTTTCGACATTATGAATCGATCATGGTTCGGAACTGAATGGCTTGATTAATGCTCGACAAGTGCAGGATGAAAAATAAAACGCAATAGATTGAACAATATTGAGTTAATTAATACAAGTATATAATATATATATATTTTTTTTTATTTAAATATTTCCACCAATGGTCATAGCGAATATACAGTTTCGATTCACAAATTATAAAAGAAGCGCGAGCCTTCCATGCCTTTTATGCCGCGCGCATCTACACAGAAATATATGTATAAATAATAAACACAATTTATTATGGCTACGGTCCGATTCACAGCGTTGAAAACATCGCTCTATCTTCGTTTGATATATTCGATGTGCAACGAAAGATAGACAGTAGACAGAACGATCCTTTTATAACAGCTTGTCAGCGTTGTGAGTTGTGTGAGCGTGATAGCGTGAATCGGACCGCAGCCTATATGATACATCTCGACAGAAATATTAGTTCTTTACCAATTTTTCTGCGCCTCGATTCAGATAAAAATATACTGTTCGTTTGAAGCACACAAACATAAATATCAATATCCGCGCGCGCACGCGCGTACATCGTATTTATAATACAATCGCAAAACTAACAATAAACAAGATCGTTGTTACCATAACGACTACGATAAAAGGGCGTTTCTGAAAATGCATTATTATCCAGCTGTGCATGCGAGAAGATTTAAAGCTATAAGTGAGATTTGAGATAAATAAGTGTATAAATCCGCGCAGTTCCCTGCGCGGCCTCGAGGCCTCGAGTCTCGAGTGCCAGCGCTAACACGTGCTCAACCAGCTCACGTGTTCGGCGCTCACAGCTCACACCGGCACGCATCTGATGACAGTGGTCACTGGTCAAGTGGTGACAGGTCTGGCTCTGGCTCTGGCCTCGCCGTGGCCGCTGGCCGCTGCGCGCTGACCGGAAGAAAGAATCAAGGAACAAGAGGGAAATTCGTTTAATTTGCATACATGTCCATTTGTATTCGGCTTATCCGTCGCGAGGTCGAGAGAACAACGTGACGCGCGTCTTCTCATCTCGGCTGCTTACACGTAGATGTAAGACGAACGAATAAACAACTCGCCGATACACAGGCACAGGTTATCTGTCACTGTTGTCGCGGAAGAGGTAACTTTTCTCGTTGCGACCGAGCGACGACGACGGACGACGACATCCACTCGTTGTAAGCTTGCAAGAGATATGATTGCAAGAAAAAGGAAGAATATACGCGCGGAGTCAGCGGAGAAGGCCGGCCGGGCGGGAGGGGCCGATAAGAGAAATCGACGTGGGCGTGCTACGTGGAATCGTGAAAGTGAAGGTAGCAAAGGTATGCTGCCGCTGCCGCTGCCGCTGCCACTACTACCTGCGGCAGAGGCCGACCGAACCGGATGAATACCTGTTGCCTGTTGCCTGTTGCTCCTTCCTTTCTTCCTTTCCTCCCTCGCCCGCTCGCTCGCGTTGGCGTTCGCGTTCGCGTCTCTTGACGTGACGTGACGTGGGCAGCCGTATCGAGAGATTTACCGAGAGCAACGCGCGACGATAAACACGACGCGCGATAAGGGGATATATATATATATATATATATCGTGTTGGCAAGTGTCAAACGCTGCGTGTTGACATGGAGCGCCTGAGAGAGAAGCTGAGCGAATACGACCAGGAACATCTGCTCCGATTTTGGGAGGAGCTGGTGGACGAGGATAGGTACCATCTAGCGAATGATATAGATGAGCTTGACCTGCAGGAAATTACCGGATATTTCAAGAGGGCTGTGGAATCCTCCCAGCGCATCGGCCAGAGTACGCTGGATGCCAAGTTACAGCCGATCGATGGGACCAAGCGTGCCTCTGCCAAGACGTCCACCGAGAAAGAGTTGGACATGTACGAGGAACGTGGCTTGAAAGAAGTAGCCGAAGGTCGCGTCGCTGTCGTACTGTTGGCAGGTGGTCAAGGCACGCGTCTAGGAGTCACCTATCCTAAGGGAATGTACGACGTTGCGTTGCCGTCCCATAAAACTCTTTTCCAACTGCAGGCAGAAAGAATACTCTCTCTGCAAAATATGGCGCAGCAACGGTATGGAAAACATGGAGAAATAACTTGGTAGGTTTGCAAGAATCATTATACGTATTCATTGTTTTACAAGGGTAGCTACAAGTATCCTACTATGCACTATGCTAAGGAAAAGGAAAGCAATAAGCATCACGTGACGTCATTTTCGTTTTCAGGTATATCCTTACTAGCGAAGCCACTCATGACGCCACTGTTGAATATCTAAGCAAACGCAACTATTTTGGTTTAAAAGAGAAAAATGTCAAAGCCTTCAAACAGGGTATGCTACCGTGTTTCACCTTTGACGGAAAGATTATTTTGGACGCGAAGCATCGTCTTTCCAAGGCTCCCGATGGTAACGGAGGATTGTATCGCGCTTTGAAAAATCAAGGAATATTGGACGATATGTTACAACGCGGTATTCGGAGTATTCACGCACATTCCGTGGACAACATCTTGGTGAAAGTAGCGGATCCTATATTCATAGGATACTGCTTGCTGTCTGAGACCGACTGCGGAGTTAAAGTTATCGACAAGTCTTCTCCCTCTGAAGCTGTTGGCGTAGTTTGCAAGGCATGTTTTCTTTTACAATATTAATACAGGATGTTGAAAAAAAGTGTTAAATATTTTGAGAACAGTGGTATTTATCAAAACAATAAGAAAATGTCCGGTAAACATGAGTCTTAAATTAAATATCTGTTAAGAATGTTAAGATATGGGCCAGTCTTCATCGTATACTGTAGGAGGTGCCCTATGTAGTTCCCATTCATTGCTATGCATCCTTTAATTCCTCTTGCGAATACACCTCCCTATTTTTGGCTATGAGGATACATACATTTAAAGACCTTGGTATATTCAACACCATCGATGACGTACAAACATTCAACATACTATCTGTTCCTGTTCTCTCAAAATATGTAGCATTTTTTTGTAACACCCTGTATATACATATGCACGCGCGCGCGCGCGCGCGCGCACACACACCTATACCTATCTTTTACTACTTTTATTTTGGTTGATATAGGTGGAAAATCACTATCAAGTGGTTGAATATAGCGAAATGACGAAAGAGACTGCGGAGCTTCGACATGCCGATGGACAACTGGTATACAATGCTGCTAATATATGCAATCACTACTTCACGATCGATTTTTTAAAAGATGTCGGATATCTTTACGAGAAAGATTTGCCTCTGCACGTGGCAAAAAAGAAAATTCCATACGTTAATGACGATGGAATAAGAATCATTCCAAACGTTCCTAACGGCATCAAGATAGAGAAATTTGTGTTTGACGTGTTTCCCTTCGCAAAGAATTTCGCAGTATGGCAGGGAACGCGTGAGGAGGAATTTAGCCCGCTGAAAAATTCAAGTTCCGCTGGTCAAGATTGCCCGAGCACCGCCCGCACCGATTTGCTCACGTTACATAAAAAGTGGTTGCTGGAAGCAGGTGCGAGAGACGTCGGGGACAATGTCGAGATCTCTCCTTTGCTTTCGTACGCGGGAGAAAATTTGTGTCAAATCGTTAACGATCGATCTTTCATGGGACCACAAGTTCTCGAGTAAGAAAAATATAAACTCTCCATCAATCTATACTATGTAGATAACGAGATGTCCCAGCAAGTGACCGTTACGTTTCTGAACCGCCCATATTATTTGTATACTATCCGGTTTTCGGTATATATTATAATACTCGTGGTTACTTTTTTAACTCCATGGACTGGCTGAAACAAATAAAAAGAATGAAGAAAAGGGAAACAACATGTAAACAAAGACTGTATACAGTGTCGATACGTCGATACGTATGCATAGAATTTGGCTGTATAAATTCAAATGTACGTCGGCTATAATCTGGCAATATTATTATTTAGTCCATAAGCATTGCGACTGTCACATTTTTATATATTATTACTGTTATAGTATTTGGTATATCGTATGAAATAAAAGTAATGAATATACAAGCGTTTCTAATATTTCTGTAGTAAATCTAATCGTGTGCTTTTATTATAAGCATACAAGTCTAAGCTTATATGAAACGGGAACTACTTGTGCACGATTTTCAAGACAATTATAATTGTGATAAGTTGGACTCTTTTTAAAGAGTCCCTATAATAAAAGTCTGGACACCGGCCGTCCATGTATGGGATAAAACCAGAAGTTTCCCTGGTTGGGATGACGTAGAGTGTGTAAAAGTGATAAGTTAGCTGAGAGTGACAAAGAGATTAATTATATGTCTTCTTGAAAGAAAATATCTATTACATTAACGCTAACATCCATCAAAAATAAGTATTTTGGTTTGCATTTATTTTTTAATAGGATTTGAATTGAACATCTTGCGCCTTCATCCCCCATACATGCGGCCGCCACTACAACGCGGTGTCCAGGTTGGTCCAGGTCTCTAGACTCTTTAATTATAGATTATAGGGACTCGAGATGACTTTTTTATGCTTTTAGCGCGCTCTTTTCAACCATAAACATCAAATGGTATTATTGTTTGGGAGAGATAATTAATAAACTTGTTGCATGGTTTATCTTTCCTCTTTTTCTTTTCACGTTGGAGAGAAAAAGAGAAAAGATTAAAGCCCCTTGCACAATGCCAGGCAACAGGCAATAGGAACAGGAAATAACCAAAAAATCGTTAATTACAACCTAAAAAATTCAAATGCTATGATTGGTTGGCAATAGGCAATAGGCACAGAATTTCCAACGTGACGGAAACTCTGTGTCTATTGCCTGTGTCACTGTTTATTCTGCATTTATACATGATTTCTGATTTCTATTCCCTGTTCCTATTGCCTGTTGCCTGGCATTGTGCAAGGGGCTTAACTGCGGGGCCCGATTCTCTAACGAGAAACGTATGCGCAACCTCTATTGGCTCTAACAGAAAGGCTGCAACGTGATTGGCTATCGCACAGTTTTTAGCCAATAAGCTGCAGCTTTTCTGTTAGAGCAGCGTTTACGCATACATACGTTTGTCGTTAGAGAATCGGGAAGGCCTAAAGCGGGGAGAGGCTATTGGTTAGCCTCATGGGACTAACCAATCAGAATGATTCCGAGATTCCGTCCTGCATGGGGAGCCACCCTGAGCCTTATGCTGAATGCTCCGTGCTCCATCTATATATTCTTATGTCTATGGTTCTGACGTATGTAACTGCTGATTTAACTCAAATATGGAATTTGCAATTTGCAAAGTTAAGTTATCGTAATAATTGCTTAATATAATATAATATAATATAAATGTTTAACATCATTACAAATTACAAAATTGTGTGTATATAACAGAACTCAATATAGTAAGAAGTATGAAACTGTTTAGTGTCGTTGAAGGTTGAAGAAGAAGAATGGCAAAAGTGATCGTAAAACGAGTACTTTGCACGTGTATTGTTTCAAGAAAATTGATAGAAAAAAATAATCAAGTGATTTGCATGATATAGATCTTCGTTTATTGTGAAGATACTGCAGCTTTGCACGCCCGAATGACAGTAATGAATAATTTATTATTAAGCGTTATTGTTAATAAAGCTGTATATATATACATACGGAAGTAAATTAAGTAAATTAACCATGTCTCATGTTGCTGACAAAATTATACGAATCCTACACGAGTGTCATCCTAACAAAGACGATTTTGAGAATAAGACAAAAGACTCGAGTGAGTCGAAAGAATCAAGAAAGAAAATCGAGAAAGAAAAGTTGGAGAAAATCAAGAGTGATGCAGACAAATTTTTCGCAGATACACGATGCAACTATATAGCAAGTGTTGAATATGCTAGTTTAAATAAGATGCTGGCTCTGTGTAATTTAGAGGTATAGTTGAATCTTTAAATTGTCTAGATATAAAGGAACGTATTCTACAAGACACGCACGTATACTTGGTATATTGTGATAACTGTTGAGAGATATATGCAATACGTTATTATATATTATTTTTCAGATTGGCAACGAGATCACAGCTATTCATCATTTGGTTGAAGCTCACGCAGTGATACTTCGACAACACATTTTGCACAGATATCAAAAGACTCACGTGCGCGAGTCTGTCTGGAATGAACCTCAAATATATGGGCTGAGACCAACACATGTAAAGTTCGAGACAAAATTTACGGACAATAATGAAGCGTTAAAAACGAAACTGTTAAACTTACCGAAAGGTACGCAATACCACCTTTGTCTTTTATTGTATTTACCTTTTTTTACCTTACAACGTTATCAACTTTTTCCACGTTTGTTCGCAGAATGGTACATGATTCAGGTTACTGCCCAGTATGAATCTCCGACTATATTAAGATACAAAAAGCGTACATCCAACGTAATGCATGCTGTACATATTACGATACTTCCTACGGGTATGTCTGACATAGAACCATTGTGTATAACTGTACCAAGACCCGCGACGCAAGTGTCCTACGATATCTGCGAAGAGATTCAGAAACTATTGGATGATTACACATCCGTGCTAAAGACCACTTATACAAATCATAAGCAATATTGGATGATGCGTGCAGATCAAAACAATAAAATGAAGGTAAAGGACTTGAACGTAGGCTAACATACACATTTTGCATAAGGAACATTTTTAACTGATTAATTACAGATAGCTATAAATGGATTGGAGAATGTATGGTTGAGAGAATGGAGAGTATTATTTATGGCCGACCCTATTGAGGATTTGGAAATGGTAAATGAGATTCATCAAATGATTGACAAATTAATATCAGATTTCAAATCTCCGTAAGTAATGCTTATCGAACGTTCGTTGTGCTCGTTGTGTTGTTTAAATATTAAATTTTATTGTTTTACTCTTTTAGCAATGAGATATCAAAAAGATGCAAGTGGCTTTTGAAGAAGGTATCGATAGGTGCGGGTTTTCTCACGCGTGAGGAAATAGCGCGTGCGATCAAGTTTCTACTTCCCGAACATGAAAAACTTGCAAACAACATCATTTTATCTATTTATGGGAAGTTACCATACATAAAAAACCTAGAGAATACAAAGCGGCAAACGTTGGTTCTAATTATTGACGAGGTAAACATACAATATGAGACATGAATTATACGAAAGTACGAATTTATCCAAGTTTGTTTTGTATATAAAGTATATAATTGCTTTTTTTTTTTTTTTTCTTCTTAATTTTTTCTCAAGCACATGGATTACATAGCGTTTGAAGCTATGGAAATTATTAAGAACCATCCTACTACCCGTTTCCCATCTCTACATGTAGCATATGCATTATTTAAAGAACACGAAGATACTATAGTGGATGGTTGTAAAATAATTAAAGCTAGAGAAGACATGGGAATTTGCGTAGTTAATCCTTCCGGTGATCTTGATAAAATGGAAAAACGTATGAAGCTTTTTATGGACTTTTGGTTACCGCAGTGGAAAAGCTGTTATAATGCACAACCTGGTGAAGAAATGTCTGAAGCGTTAATAAATCGTGACATTTTAATGTAGGATATTATTTCTCTATTAAAAGTCCTTAATCTGTTTATTATTTGTCAGAGATTGTACTTTGCTTCTCTTTTTCTCTTTTACAGGTATACTGGTCATGGAAACGGCATAGAATATTTATCTGGAGAAGATATTGAAAGGATGAGAGTGAAGTCTACCGTTTTATTATTTGGATGTAGCAGCGTGAAACTACTTGTAATAGGTGGAAGATATCCACCTTATGGCGTTTCAAATCAATATTTAATAGCGTGCAGGTAAAAAGAATGTATTGAACTGTTATGTTCGTGTCATGTATAAGAATTTCGAATTTCTTTCCATTTAAATCTACATGAGAAATCGCATGCCAAACACGCTCCTTTTTCTCTCCCCAATCTACACATAAATGCATACGATCATACGTAACACGTTAATTTACAATTCAGTCCTTGCCTCTTGGGTATGCTGTGGGAAGTAACGGATGCAGATATCGATAAAATGACAACAAATTTCATGAGTACGTGGATTCCTTCGTCTTCGAAGAAATCATGGGCTGAGGTAGACATGGATAGTTGGAGTTCTGGTACTCTGAGTTAGTATTAGTATTTGATTGAAAATATAAATCATGCGTTTGTGCTTCCTCAATATCATATGTTCTCGATAACTTTGTAACTAACGTTTTCAGAATTTACGAAGAACGGAGCAAAGGATAAAACAAAAATGTATGAGCCAGAAATGTTAAGGGCAGTGGCAAAGTCTAAGAATAGTTGCTCGCATTATATGACGGCAGCTGCGATAGTAGTACGAGGTTTACCAATAAAAATAGTTTAAATCCTCGCTGATATCATTGATTATATATTTTTGCAACACTGATGTGAGATAGGTAATTTAAGTTTCTAAGTGTCGTGTGTAGTATGTGTAGTTTGCCGAAAGACAAGACTACAGTACGTTCACTTGTGGAACAAAGTTACATTTTAATTTTAATAATTTAATTTTTATAATGCGAAGATATCTCAGAGACGCATTTTGTATATAAAAATAATAAAAGTGAATTAAAAAGTCGTCGTTTCGATTGATCGCTGCCTTCAAGCCGACTCAAGCTCAGATTACGGTCTTTGGTCACATAATAATCTGCGGTTCTGGTACAGAAGTGGAAATGCTCTTGTGCGGCAAAACCTGTCCGCCATTAATATATAATTCATCCTTCACGATAACGTCTTCTCCTAATACAGTTGTACCTTCCATTCGCACCCATCGTCCTACAACGCTTCTCCAGCCAACGATACAACTGTTAACATATTTTTAATTATCTTGACATGAATATTGTCACATGAATATTCTATGAGGCTTCACATATATTTACGATAAAACTAATACTTGCCCATCTAGCCAAGCATGCTCTTTTATCACAGCTGCTTTAAGAATAGTGCTTCGTTTAATACAACATCCGTCAGCCAAAACGGCGCCAGGACCAATCGTGACGTTGGGTCCGATTCTACAATCCTTGCCAATCGTAGCCGTTGGATCTATCAAGACATTGCCCACTATACCAGGCCCGGAATAAAGCTGTTCGGGATGCTTTTGCCTCAGTGAGGCAAGATACATAGACATTCCTGAATAAAGTTATGGACACTAAGTAATAAGTATATGACGGAACATTGCCGTTTGAGAAAATTCTAATACGCAAGTATTTGCCTGTGAGAAAATCTTTAGGTTGTCCCACGTCCATCCAGAAGCCTGGCAATTCCATGGCGTATAACTCTCCATCCTGAGCCATGCTTGGAAAGACTTCCTTTTCGATACTCGTAGGTTTCAATTCTATTCTGTTTAATACGCTCGGATTAAAGATGTACATACCTATATTTTACAAAAAAGACAGGGAGAAGATATATATATATATACATATATTATGTGTATGTGTGTAGGGGCGCACACGTCGTAAACTTTTTCTAACCGAGTTTCAATCTTTTCCCTATACCATACCTGCGTTAATTTTATTAGATATAAACTCTTGTGGCTTTTCAATAAAGCTCTCAATCTTTCCATCTTCTCCATATACAACTACACCATACTTTGACGGCTCCTCTACTTTAGTGACAACTATAGTTCCCTCTTTACCATGATTCTCATGGACGTCGAGGAGCTGTTTAAAAGGAAAGTCGCAAATGATGTCAGAGTTCAAAACAAAAAATGGATCATCACTGGCAGATAAATATTCACGCGCGAGCGCAAGTGGCCCAGCGGTACCCAATGGTTCCGGTTCATGAGAAAAGATAAGTTTTACTCCCAGTTTCTTTGCCTCGTGAACCAACTCTTCTTCCATCTCCCGCGCCCGGTAGGAAACGGCCAATATAACTTCACTTACATTTGTCTGTACCTAAAAGTTCAACAAGTTCAAGAAGAGAAGTATACCTTGGAAAGATAAGGAAAATCATACTTTGACGACATTATACCATACTTGGTACTATGCTAAGTCATACCAGTGCTTCAATCTGATGTAGAAGCATCGGTTTATTTGCAAACTCGACAAGTGGCTTAGGTCGACTTAGAGTAAGAGGTCGCAATCTGGTGCCATAACCACCCACAAGTATCAAAGCACGCATGGTTTGTAATTTCTTTCTTTTTTCATGCATTCCTACGAATATTCTGCAAAAACGTCATATATATTATAATAAAAACAAAGGTATTCTCTATTTGCAAAACATGTATAATTACGTTGCACGGTCTACACATTATAATAACGTTGTTGTGACACAACCTATTATCAAATCATCTATTATTACGTATTAAATCACAATTTATAACGGAAGAAATCAACGACCTCCATTCTAAATTTGCAAAATGTAAAATTATATTTTACTCGATATTACTCTTGCCCAGTAAATTTATTTACTCTTATTTTGTTATTTCCATCCTAATACCTACGTTACATCATTTATTTAGTAATATAATACGTACCTGCATTACACCGCGGTATTATTTATATTGCTTATTGCCCTCTTTGTTGTTGAAACACACAATGTTACTACTTATGTTAACTACCGTCTACCGTCTTGTTAATGAAGACACTTTGATATATTGTCACTATTGTCAGTAGTATGGCCACGCCACGGCCACGTATCACACGTATGACGTATGGCGTCCAGCCCGTCCAGGTCCAGTGCGTGCAGTGATACCTGATACCGCTGGGCTGCTGACAAATTAGTTTACGTAGTTATCCGCGACACAGAAATTCGTGAGACAACAAGTGAATGAGGGTCACGTAAAGAAAAGATACGCTATAGATTTATGTTTATGATACTTACAGCTTTTTACATTCACTCGCATCGATAATGTAATCTCGCGAGAAAGAAATGTTCTTATCGTAAACACGGATATGTTCGGGTGAACACGTAGCACTTGCTTCTATCAGTCTAGCGGATCTTACGTGGCAATAATTGTCTTGTCACCGAGGTCCGAGATACCATACCTTGGCCTATATCTGCCCAGCCCATGTGCTTAGTGTCATCGGTTGGCTATTCGAATGACAAAGAGACAAATATTTTTTATAATATTTTAATTGTACACAACGTATTTATAACGACATATATCCAGAGACACTTGTCTTTTCACATAAACATATGACGTTAGACACTTGAACTGTCTATCAGTATCAGTACTTATCTAAAAGCGGAAAGCCTAAGGCCTAAGCCTAACCCTAACCTATAAGTATAATCGAGCATGCGACACGAGTCTCGAATATATCGCTCGATATATGCGACACGCGTGCAACTCGCTGAGATAGCTAGGCGCTAGGCCGGCTAGGCGTGGTATGTAATCCGATAGGAAATTTGATATTAAACAAATTTACATGATTTAGTATGTTTGTGTGTGGGTGTGATGTAAAAGGCTTCATTGTATACATCGCACAAGAGTGAAACTGTATTTATTTAGACAAATAAAATACAAAGAGTTGCATAAAGATAAAGCACGTTACACAATCATTTCCAGCTCTCGGGCATAGTCTATCGCGAGTGTTGCCAATTCAGAACTCGGGATAGGCTCCTCGGATTTTTTCTCGCTAGTCGTGGTAAAATAAAAATAGCCGTCCTTTGACAGATTCCAGTTCTTTTTGGTGGCAAACGCTTTTATGTCTTTCTCCGTGGTTAAATTGAGCATCCTTGCGGCATCCTGAATGGAAATTTTGTCGTATGCGCTTTCCATGCACGCGCCAATCTCGTCGCGAACGGTATTTAATAAAATGTCTATGAAGAAATTGTAGGATGCGGCGGGCACGTTACCCTTGGCCAGGAAAATCTTGTTGTACGAACCCTCCATCAAATACTGCTCCAAGCTTAGAGGATGCCTTATATAAACGTTTGACTGTATCTGATCGGACGGCAGGAGTTCCAGTTCCGTGTGAAATTCCGCGACGCGATTTTGCGACAGCAGAAACAAGAGATTGAGACCGAGAAGCTGATATTTGTAAGCCGACTCCATTAAACCGGATTTATAATCGAAATAGTAACACTTTAATTGCGCCATGTATCTCTCGAAGGAAGGTATATCCTCAGTGGCGATGCTCCATTGCGCTCCGATTTCCAATATGTCTCCTGCGGTTCAAACAAGATATATAAAAAGTCACTTATGTATGTGAAACACTTAGCTTACTAACGATTAACGTACTTGCGATTAATAATTCATTTTGACTGGCCGTGCTATTTGACGTCGGGAGGAACATCAGGTGAGTGAGACCGATCTGTGCATGAAAATTATTACCAACGTGTCAATATTATATTATATTACACTATCTATACTGTGCTATCAAACAAAATGCTACATATCTAAAAGCTGAAAAATTCGAAAACAAAGTCGCGACGGCAAATGATGACAATCCATTTCGACAATCCACAAGAGCGGTGAGAGGTTATGAGGTATAAGATTGCTTATCAACAATTATCTCGCTCGATACTACGAATCAAGTATGTAATGTAAATTACCTTCAATTGGTTGAGCACGTCGCCACATTTCTTCAAATTGCACGGTGTTCTTGTCCATTCGCGTTTTAAATTCTGATATGAGGCAACAACATCCTCGAGGGCTGCCATCTTTAATCTCACATCTCACCACGAAACACGATACATCGAGATCGAGATAATATGCCAGTTTCTTTTAGCTGCACTGGCTGAACTGGTGCACACTAGTGCAGTAAGTTAGAGTAGTAAGGTCTCACTCTTGAGGCCAATTCCACTGAGCGCGTCACGCGATCTTATTGGTATTCGTCACTTAAGTTAACTAACTGGTGTGACCGACGCGTCACGCGTCGCGCCCAACCATCAAACATCCCATTTCATTACATTCTTGTGACGGAATCGAAATGGGATGTTTGATTGGATGACGCGACGCGTGACGCGCTCAGTGGAAACTCAGCCTAAGTATCTAAGCCCCTTGCACAATGCCAGACAACAGGCAATAGGAACAGGAAATAACCAAAAAATCGTTAATTACAACCTAAAAGTTTAAATGCTATGATTGGTTGGCAACAGGCAATAGGCACAAAATTTCCAACGTGACGGAAACTCTGTGTCTATTGCCTGTGTCACTGTTTATTCTGCATTTATACATGATTTCTGATTTCTATTCCCTGTTCCTATTGCCTGTTGCCTGGCATTGTGCAAGAGGCTTAACTTATTGGCTGCGTTCAGCAGACACAACTGTTGAGTTCGTCTTATCAACACTCCGCGTTGATTGGTTGGCTCTAAAAGTAAAAGCCAATCACGTTCGACTGCTACTGAGCGGCTTGGTCTGCTGAACGCGCCCATTGTACCAGTTCAGCCCAGCTCAGTCAGTGCAGCTAAAAGAAACAGACCAAATATGATCTCATTGTCAGATATGACGGGAAAAGCTCCAGGGTTTTAGTGAAAATTATAAAAATGGACACATTTACTAGATTTCGACAAATGAAATTTTAGATACTCTAGTGTGTTTCCTCACTTTTGTAATGCGGGGTCTACACGGCGAGTCGTGGGTCGTGGGTCGTGGGTCGTGGGTCGTGAGTCGTAGGACGTGACCACGCACAATCGATTATTCTCCTCAACGTCGATTGTGCATGGTCACGTCTTACGACTCACGACTTTGCGACTCGCCGTGTAGACCCAGCATTACTGTTACAAAAAAGTGTGTGTCCGGGGCTTTAAGCCAGTGAAACTCAAGCAGTAAGCAAATCAGCCAATCACAGTCAAGGTCAAGAACTAAGCGGTAGCGAATCCATACCGTTGATTTCTTATGCTAGGTCTACAATGCAAGTCGTAAAGTCGTGAGTCATAAGAATTGTCCAATCACAATTGAATTTGAGGAGAATAATCGACTGTGATTGGTCAATTCTTACGACTCAAGACTTTACGACTCGCATTGTAGACCTAGCATAAGAGTTCTTGACTGTGATTGGCTGATTTGCTTAAGGCCATTGCACGTAACCAAGTTTTAGTCATAATCGTAAGGCCGTAAGAAAATAGACCACGCACATTCGATTATTCTTCTTGAGCTCGAAGAATAATCGAGTTAAGTTTTTCTATGTGCCACGGGAACGCGCTCATCATTGAAGAATCATGAGATATGAATATCTAGATGCACATATGAGGGGTTCGGTCTGAAAGTGCCTAACTTCAGGCGCGAGGGCGCAACCAGCGGCAAGTGTGTTACTCGCATTTGTGACGTACTTCGCGATGCGCGTTTGTTCAAGTAGGGCGATCTTTACCGGCCTTCTACTTCCTTGTGTACTTCCTCTTCTCGTGACTTGATACGATGGCGTCCGGAGTAAGTAGCTTTCACGCGGTTTTTCACCGGTCAGCATCCGCGTCGTGGCGCGCCAACGCCGGCGCTAAATTGTCGGGAAACGAAGCCTACATAATGCCTTATCCGTTACACTATGAATTTTTTCCAGATTCTCTACACGTACCCGGAAAATTTCCGAGCCTATAAGGCTCTGATAGCGGCTCAGTTCTCCGGCACTCAGATCAAAGTTGCCCAAGACTTCGTTTTCGGCGAGACTAACAAGAGCGAAGCGTTTCTCAAGAAGTTTCCGTTGGGAAAGGTAAATAGAATCATTCGCGAACGATTACTTTCGCTCGACTTTCTCATGAATCTGTTAATTTCATTTTATTTTGTGTGCAGTACGTGTAGTTGACATGCTGTTTCTCTTGTCACATATGACGAGAACCTATAAAATACTTTATTAATGGTACTTTTGATTTATAACAAATTATTGTAAAATACTATCCAGATAATGTTCTTTTTTTACGTTTCAACTGTTCTCATGATTTTCATATTTAGAGTATTCTATATAAAAATATAACGTTTCATATGGTATGGTTAGAATAATATTTGATGCTAATATTCTTACACATTATAGGAATGTCTTTTATTCAACTTTGCATAATAGACTAAGTAGAATAATGCAATGATTAATTTTTTATATTGGAAGTGAATAAGAAAAAGTAAAGGAAGAAGAATAGAAGAGCAGCAGAGAAGGGTGCAGAGAAAAGAGAGAAAGTTTTTATATACAAGTGTTTATAAATTGTCAATTTATTAGTAACGTGGAATACAAGCACCTTTCTCAGTTGCGCTACCTGTACAAATTATAATATTTTAATGATAGAAAACATTTCTCAACATATGTACAATTTTTAAGGTCCCAGCGTTTGAAACATGTGATGGAACATATATCGCGGAAAGCAATGCAATTGCTTATTATGGTGAGATTTCTAAAAAAAAATATGTATATTTTTTTATTTTCTTCTGTTATTTATTTATAAAACATATGCCATATTTATAGTGGCTAATGAACAATTGAGAGGAAAAACTGATATTGAACGCTCGTTGGTTATCCAATGGCTGGGCTTTGCTGATTCTGAAATTCTTCCTGCCAGCTGCGCTTGGGTATTTCCTTTACTTGGAATAATGCCATATCATAAACAGGTATTATTGAAACATTTTTTCTGTATTAGTCACATCATTGATTTGATCTTGCATACATGTATCCTCCTTCAAAGGCAAAATTGGCATAATTACATAGCCATTTTTTGTAACTCAGAGAGGTAGATTAAACTTATATGCGTATTATATTTACATGCTTATATAAATGGCATGTGTTTTTACAATATCGCATATACATTTGTCTTAGTACAATTATACTATTTATGCTCACGCGCGTACACACACACACACACACACACACACACACACACACACAATAAAATTATAATGTAAAACGCTAATATAACATTGGTTGATTAAATTTATATAATTCCTTTTAGACTGTAGAGCATGCTAAGGAGGACATAAATAAAGCACTCACTGCTTTAAACTCTCATTTGCTTACACGGACTTATTTAGTGGGAGAACGATTGACTCTGGCGGATATCTGTGTAGCTATGACATTGCTGCATTTGTATCAATATATTCTTGAACCGGAGCTACGTAAGCCTTATCAGAATGTAAATCGATGGTTTCAAACGGTCATCTATCAACCTGAATCCATTGCTGTAATTGGTGCCTTTAAACTGGCGGATAAGACTATTGAATATGATCCTAAGAAATTTGCAGAAACTCAGGGAAAGGTTATTAATAAACTATATTAATGCGCGCGCGCGTGTGTGTGTTAATACAGTAAAGATTATATATAATACATCGTAAATTACCTTATACAGAGTTCGAAAAAAGAAAAAAAGGAGAAAGAGTCCAAGAAGGAAGCAAAGGAGCCAAAAGAACCCAAGGAGTCGAAGAAAGAATCTAAAGTTGTAGCAGATAAAACCCCAGCAGTAGAAGACGAAGCCGACGCAACGGAAGAGGCTTTAGCTGCCGAGCCGAAAAAGACGAATCCGTTTGCTTCGATGCCTAAAAGCTCGTTTGACCTTGATGATTTTAAACGATTTTACTCCAATGAAGATGAATCTAAATCGATTCCTTATTTCTGGCAGAAGTTCGACTCGGAAAATTATAGTATTTGGCTCAGCGAATACAAGTACAATAATGAACTAACTAAGGTATGCTTAGGTACTTGTTTGAGAAATATTTGAAGAATTGAAAAGTATTGTATACTTAATTAACATATGTTCCTCTTGTGGTTGTGTAGGTTTTCATGTCCTGCAATTTAATCAGTGGTATGTATCAGCGGTTAGATTCGTTGAGAAAAGGTGCATTTGCCAGTGCCTGTATATTCGGGAAAGATAACGACAATACGATCAGTGGCATTTGGGTCTGGCGGGGACAAGATCTTGTTTTTACGGTACGTTTTGTGCAAGCATAGTTTGAATGAATATACATATATGAAGGGTATAGGAGAAAAACAATCAATATCCATTCGGAGTAATTCCAAGAAAAATGCAATTTTAAGTTTTAAGACATCAGATAACTTTAGCAAGTTATTGAAAAAAGTACTGAATGTAAGAACGGATAGTGTGTTTACATTGTATGTTGGAATCTGATGGTTCTTCCTCACAAGTGCGTAGATTATGATCGTTTTTTCCCCAGCACGGTCCATCTCGGCTTTATTTCCAATGAATTGTAACTGTTTTTTTTTTTATCAAAACAGATAAGGATTATGAAAGTTCTTTAAAAATGCTACACGATAGCATGATTAGATCAATTTTGACAAAAAGTAGTTTTCCCTTGTACTCTTCGTGTGTGTGTGTAAAGAATATTTGTGAGTAAAAAGTAAATATACATTTCTTTTTTTTTAGCTGAGTCCAGATTGGCAAGTGGATTACGAATCTTACAATTGGACAAAACTTGATCCATCTAAAGAAGAAACAAAGGAGTTGGTCAAGCAATATTTTAGTTGGACCGGCACAGACAAAGGAGGACGCAAATTCAATCAAGGAAAAGTTTTCAAGTAAACCTTGAATCAAATAAGATAAAATAAAAATAACCCTATTCGAATGAAATAAATCTAAAGAAATGATAAAAAGTTTACATATGCCCTTAAAAATCCTGCATTTAAGAGGATAAAAATCAGCACCCAAGATCTCTTTCGCCTAAATACATATTCCTTTCCCTCAATCTTTACTTAATATGAAATCGTTTGTATACATAGTCCATCTACATTGCTTTATCGCTTTATAATATATATTTTTAGTTTTCAAAAAGAGATTTTATCGCGTATGTGAATACACATACGTATGATATACACTCACTCACTCACTCACACACCTCTCTTTCTCTCTCTCTCTCTCTTTCTTTCTTTCTTTCTCTCTCTCACGCACGCACACAACATACATATACAAACGCGCGTATCATACGTGTGTATTTATATATAATATAAATGTAATAAAGATAAATATTTAGAATTTATATTATGCAGAAAATTTTCATTACTATTTTCATATTCACGATTTTGTTTATTATTTTTCATATACATCTCCAATTATCATTCTCGATCAGTCAATACCAGCTGTGAATTCTTAAATTGAGTGAATCTCCGATTGGAAAAGATATGACATATGCATGTACAAGTAGAAGAAACTGATATTTTGCGCTGTTAAATTTACGAAAAAATTTATGTAATAATTTTATTGTGCGTGTATCATTTTGTCGCAGTCAATGACCATTTGATTTGGTATTTTCACGAGAGATGATACAATACTTGGATTATATCCATGTATATTTTCCATTCTGAGTTTAAGAATTGTTATATATGTAACATATGTATGTACTTAATACATGCTTAACGTTTTAAAAAGCTATATGGATAATTTCTTTGATATCGATATAAACATGTATTTTCACAGAAATAAATTGGATATTGTTAAAGTCCTAAAACGACACGTTCTATCTTCTCAACTCTCAACTGATAAAAATACTTATATATTAATTAAACAAACGAAGAATATTGAATAATTTTTTATTTAAACAAAAGTTGCGAGTTATTTTACAAGGTACTAGGATAATTTTGCTCGACGACATAAAATATACAGCAACAAAGTTTGTTTCGTAACAAAGATTCATGGTTTATTGCATATTTACAATATACAATTTAATATGAAAATATTTCTACTGATTCTTAGAAGCCTTTCATGTCCATCCATTCTTTAACACGACTAACGCAGTCACCTTTAAATTTAATTATACCTGCAAATTCGTGTATCTGACTAGCAACTTTTTTTCTCATACGTTCCTCTAGGAATCGCTTCATATCGCGTTCCAATGCCCATATATCTCCTTGAATTTTAGTAATCTCTGTAACTTTTTTAGCTCCTCTGAGATTTCTAGTCAAATACACAGGCTGCATGTAGTTTTTTGTACGTTCCACAAAATAGGAATAATCCGTGGGCAAGGCTGTTAAACAGAGAGAGAAAAAAAAAGAAAATGCGTTACTCCAAGGTGCTACCCAAGTACATGCATTTTTTTTATGCAAAAGATGCGATGTACGAATAAAATGTATTTAATATTTGTCGATTACCAGACGCTGGTTTATAGCCGGATGAGAATTTGATATCTCCAGTAGCTGGTTTAGGTATAATTTTGTATCTGAGGACACGCTCTACATATTTCCACTCGGTTGGGTCTTTTGTTATCTCGTAATCTGTATAATCTTCAGGTGTTGTATATTTGGAAGACGATTTATAACTACCCCATCTCTGTTGAATCTGAAAGACAAAAGTGATTTGTAAGAAGCTTCATATATACATATATATATATATATATATATATTACATTGATAATGTCAATATTTATATTAACTTGGGCAAGTTGATACAATTAATCGCTATTCAGGTAACAAACGCGAAAATCTTTGTATGTTTATGATAGACTTGTAAAAATAATATTTCTCATACATATGATAAAACGATGATATATTTATACATGATTTTTCATTACACGAACCGTTGAAGAACTCTACATTCGTAGACAGTGATACTTGTTAATAAAAGTTGGCTCGCGCGAGACGGATATTTTCACAGATATTAATCGAATTGATGACAATGATGACGATATGTCATCAAACCTTTCACCGCGGCCGGGTTGAGCCGTCGGTCGTCTCGTCCCGACTGTCCGCTCAAGTGCGCTTAACGGCGATCGATCGACATTGCGCGGGCAATAACAATAACAACAAATACGCCCATGACTATTTGGCGAGAATGGGGAGAGAAAGAGAAAGAGAGAGACCCTTTGATGACGATGTCGTCCCAAAGGTATGCCGAGGTTAACGCGTGGTAGAAAGTCACGCTGCGAACTCGTCTCGAGAAATCTGTCACGTACCTGAGGCCCCAGGAACGCGACTCGCGACGTCGCGGCGCGATACAGGGGCTGCACAGGCACAGGCCTCGGAAATTGCGGGATCGCCGCGAGGTTACCGCGTGCGAGAATCCGAAGGGCGGCCATTTTGGGGACTTTGGTAAATAAGGGTCGATCGGTCGGTCGACCGTCGAGCCGTCGAGTCTCGAGTCTCGAGTGTCGCGGCGGTGTCGGTGAGACGGTGGCCGCCATTGATGCGCACCGTACGGGTACGGGCGTACGCGTACGACGTACGACACGACGGGCGCGTCCTCCCTTTCGTGCTCTCTTTCGTCAGCGCGGCCGAGTCGCCGTCCGCCGAGTGCCGAGTCTGGAGCGCGAGTCTCGTATCGCGGGCAACCGCGTGCAAACTCGCGCCGCTATTCGTTTTTCTCGCTCGGGCATCAGGCCCGTGAGGCCCGTGGCCCGTGGCCCGTGGCCACCGCTGCTGCCGCCGCCGCCGCCGCCGCCGTCGTCGACAACGACAAGGCCGACGAAGGCGACGAAGCCAATTTCGATAGGTAGTAGATAAACGTGGCTGTGCGCTCGCGCTCGCTAATTTAAACGCGATACGTGCTACGTGCTAGTTGCTACGTGCTACGCTAAAATCCGCGTTGTAACGCGGGGTCAGTTAGCGCGCACGCACCGTAGCGTGCCGTGCCGTGCCGTGCCGTGCCGTAACGTTCCGAGTAGCGGTGGCCGGAGCCGGAGCGGACGGTGCTCAAGGCTCAAGCCGCTCAAGGCGCAGCGACGCAGCCAGCGGGAATCGGGATAAAGTGAGGTGAGGTGAGGTGAGAGTGGAGTGGTGTGGTGTGGTGAGGCGAGGCGAAGTGAGAACGCAGCTAGTGGCCGTCGTTATCTCTCTCTCAACACCCGGCGTAGCGACGCTCGCGGCAGTGCGCGTGCTCTTTTTAAGCTTTTTAAACTGGCATCGATTCAGGAGCCGGCTCGGCGTGGCGCGACCGCTCCGCTCAGGATCTCGACCGGGCGGTGAAACGGCACGGGGCACGGGCACGGGGGTGCAAGTGGCCTTAGCAAGCGAGCATCGTGAGCAACGCTTCACGCACTTGACGGCGCGGCGCGGTGCCTTGTTATCGCGAACAGACTATGCTCCTGGGAGAAGCCGTGCGCCACGGCCGTCAGGTGGCGGTAGCCGGGACACAGTGCGACTGGGACTGGGACGGCGCATAGACACCCTGCAACGGGACTGTCTTTTCCACGGGGATTGCTGCCCGCGTTCTCTCGCGATCACCACGGACCTACGGCAGGATTTTCGATCCCCAAGGTAAGTTCTAAGCGTCACGAGGGTCGCGAGGGAGCCGACGATCGGCCGTCGCCGCGGGCCTGCCGCGTCGCATCGCGTCGCGTCGCGTCGCGATCTCGAAAGCCCGACTGCCCGAGCCCGAGTCGAGCGCCGACCTTTTGTTTATTCGTGGCGATTTTTTCCCGACGGTTTGTCGCGACGATTTCGTCGCCTTCCCGGAGAGGCCCGACCCGATTTCTCGGCTCGATAGTTAGCGTGTGACGTGCGCATTCTCGCAAACGCGGAATCGCCGCGATCGGCTGGCCGCGAGCCGAGATATCGCGCGAAATATTTCAGTCGCGGTACCGCGAGCGGCGCGGCGGAGTGGCGAGTGGCGAGCGCAGCGAGCGAGCGAGCGAGGCTGAGGCGCTCCGTGCATCCGTGTGCTAACGCAAAGTTTGTCACGTAATTTTTCTGGTCGCCAGGGCCGCATCTATCCACCCCGCTCGCTATCTCTCTCTCTCTCTCTCTGCCTCTTCGCCTCGCGATTCGTGACTTGAGACTCCGTGCTCCGTGCGGCACGTTGTCTTTGCTCCCCGTCGCCCTTTCGCGACGAGAGATGCGCTCTCCCAATGCCCGATGCCTGCCTCTCGCGGCCCCTCGATCCTCGACCGTGCTTCGCCAAATCGTGCGTTTCGCACCGCGCGAAATGGTATCGCGCGCTCGCGTTGCGCTCACGACTCCTTGCCGTTGCAAAACGTGGATATTGACTCGCCATTTTACTTTTACATCCTAGTCCATCTTTTCATCGATATTTACAAATGTCAGATATTTCGGTAGTTTCTTCGCGTACGTACTTATATCTTGTACTGTTCACTGTCGAGTCTTTTGCTCCAAGCTTCCTTCTCGAGCTCAGAAAGCTTTCTCGCGATCGTTTCTTAATAACGTTCCAACGATCGTGTAACGGTTGCCGTAATACGTTGCGTTGTAATATTTAGACGATGAGTTGAGAGAGGGAGAGACAGCTGTTTAGAAAATATAAATGACGTTACAGGAGCCTAATGTGGGTGGAAGTGAGATGGCATCCAGGGAAAAGAAACCCTTAGCGCCTTCCAAATCGAAACAGAAGGCGAATAACGATCCCGTCTTGCTATCCAATGAGGTCAAGAGTAAGAAAGGCAAGGCATTGCCGAATATAAAGCAGCAGCAGCAGCAGCAGCAGCAGCAACTTGCGCAAGAGATATTTGATACGGTAGCGACAGGTAGTCAACTTCCTGTTAAACTAGAAGCGAGCTTGCCGCGTAGGAATGCCCTTAAAAATCTGAAACGCAAACAGAATCTAAGAGCAGCCAAGGCAACGCTCATCAAGTCCAAGGTTTCCAGGAAAGTGACCAACAAGGATATACACAGGGTAGCTCCTTACGTCAAGAAGGGTGCCAAGGGTGCGAAGAAAGTTAGGCAGCCGGAGGACGCGACCGTCAGGGCAGCCGATATCGCTCCGAAATTTTCAGAAAATCAGGCAAACAACGGGGACAACGAAGGCAAGGGAACTACTGAGACACCGAGTAAAAGTGCCAAGAGTAATCTCAGGACCAAAAAGACCAAATCCGACGGTCAAAGTAAGGAAGAGGCTGCCGCCGTTCTAGCTACGTCATCTAGCGCTAAAGTCAGTCCGAAACTTGGCAGAAAAGGAAAAACGACGGAGAGTCCTGATTCTTTGTCCAAGAGTGCCAAAACAGTCAAATTGACAAACTTGAAGAAGAATAGTACCGGTCTCGTTAAAGTTACGGAGGCTGACAGCAAGGGGACGACGAGTGCAGGGAAAAGCCGGAAGAGCACCGGCAAGGACGTAGATTGCGGTAGTGGTGCGAGAAACAATCTTAGCGTTGAAAAATTTCCAAAGGCGGCTTTAGACAACAAGACGTCTATTGATCTTACTATAGATCAAGTCATTGCCTCAATGTTGAGCGACTCCGAAAGCGTTACGGACAAGACTGAAGGAAAGGTGACGAGGAGTAAGAAAATGTTGGTGGAGGAAAATATTGCTTGCGATATCGAGATAAAGAAAGAGCCTGACGATGACGTTAAAGTTACATCGGATGGAGAGTCTATAGAGACGGATCAAGGATTTCATTTTCAAAACGCCATTCAGTTGAGAAAAAGGTCGAAAGTCGGCTATATCGATCAAATGTCTCAAAGGAGCTTGCGAAATGGAAAGCAGCGTCAATTGTCAGATTTGGGAACGTCCGCGGATAACGATTCGAAAAAGCGGCACAGGCTCAATTCGGATGGGACTGTTGTCACGGATCATTTGTTAGAACATATCTCGGATTGTAATATAAATATCGACTCTTGCTTCTCGGATCCTGGTTGTAATGAATCTCCAAGTATTGTAGCATCGAACAAAGAAGAGGTTTGTTCCAAGGATGGAGCGTCTAATTTTAACGAGGACATTGAGACTGGATCGGGAATAGAGAACAACAATAACGGCGATCGCGCAGACAGGACAGGCGAGACCGGGCCGATTCTGCGTTCCAAAACGAAAGCTAAAACTGTCGAGTGCGAAGCAACGAGAGACGACGATGTTAAAACTGAAGACGCGCGAGTAGCGCCCAGGTTAGGTCCCGAAGCACAAGAAGATTCGAAGAAACTCAATAATTTGGAGCAAGTGAAGAAAGATAATATTTTAGCCAAATTTACCGACAAATCTAAAGGTCGTAGAAGTAGTTTAAATGTAGACGTGAAGAAAACGGTCAATTCCTTTTACAGCGCAGATAAATCAGACGGTACGTCAAAATCGGATATAGATCAAATGATTGAAGACATTAAATTAAATATTGCAAAATCTATTGAAAACAGGATCTTTGGCCCGGAGAAAGGTCTTGGATTAAGTAAAAATTTTGACGTGCCCAAGATCGAAGAAATTGTCGCCCCACTCAGTACGGAGTCTCAAAAGATGGGATTAGAAGACAGTACCGATGAGGATAAGCCCACCGTTACGAGAAATGAAATCACGTCAGATAATTCAGAAAATTCAATACCAAGAGTGGCCGATACTGCCAAAGAGATCGAAGAGAAACTAGTCAAGTTTGATATTGGGGAAGCGGAGACACATTCGCAGAACGTCCAAGAGAACAAGGCCTCTGATAACGACATAATTAATGATGTACATAGCACTTGCGAATCTACATGTAATATAAATAATAATAGCGCTACGCAACAATCTTACAAGAATATGGTTGAACCAGAAGAGAAGAACGTTGGTTGTAGTACAGCCAGCGGCGCCTTAGTCAACGTCAGCGGTAACGAGTCAAAGACATTGGACGAAAATAAAAAGATTACGAGAAAGTCTTTGAGAATCAACGATAAATGTTCGGACAGTGTCAGCAATAACGAGACGAGGAAATCGAATAAAACACCAAATAAAACGGTCCCAAATAAATCGGATAACGTGGAGGATGTTTTAGCGGATATACAAAAGTCTACGAGCGAAGAAACAATTTCAGAGGATCAGCTTTCGGATGACAATGCTGTGGCTTTATCAGTATCCGCATCGATGTCTCCTGAGCAAGCGGAGGAGAGATTTACGGAAGGACGTATACAAACGAGAGGAACAACGGGATCGGAAACTGAAATCTCTCTCAACGTAATGGATAATTCAGAAGAGTCAGAAACATTGGAAAGTATATCTCGTGAGGTAGAAAGATTAGTAGCGGAAGACCACTCTGCCAAACCATTACCAAATACTACAAGTGACCCGATACAAAGTAAAGATATGATTTCTGATACCAAGATACCGGATAAGGAGCGGGAAATTCTAAGTACAAGTAATCAGGAAGCATCTACTTGCTGCGATGACAATTCTACGCCATTAGGACCACCTGTCAATGACACAACTGAGACACCGTGCAAAAGTTACGTAGGTGGCAAGTCTACTGAAGACACAACTGAAATGTTACGAGAGAGCGATGTGTCTTGTAAGACGGCGCAAAGCGTAAGGCGTTCAAAAGTTAACAATAACTTGCTACATGTACCACGTGCTCTAAACTGTGATTTGAATAGCGTAAATTCTCCGTCTGTACATTGCACCTCTGACCGACTGAACGATGAAACTACGGAGCTCGAGCACGGTAATAATTGTAAAGAATTAAACAAATCTAGCGTTACGTCAAACATGACTGATTGTGAGAATATCTCGGAGCAAACGTCAGGACACGATGAAGCTGCTCTAATGGCCGATCAAATCAATAAATCCTCGGACGGTAAAGATCCTGATGAGCGGAAACTTGTTAACGAGGAAAACAGGAGGGTGTTGAGAACTCGCGATAAGCAGAGGAAAATTGAAAACAGGCAAGCCGCATCTCGCAACCGAGAATACGCCGACAACGCAAAAGTCAAGATGGAGGAAGTTAATGCGATTCAAAAAACGCAGATTTCCGGTCTACAGAACGACACCGATGAGGTAATACAGAGCTCGGTCGATGGTATCGCTAGTGTCGAAAGTTTTCCGAAGACGGAAGATGGAAATGACTCATTAAACAGCAACGAATTGGATGTCAACGAACTCGAGCCTCAAGCTCGTAGCCGTCGCTGTAGAGAGGTGAAAAAACGCAAAGAGGAATTGTCGCACGTGTCCGGCAGCTCCAAAACCAAGCGTGTCAAGCGAGATTTGCGAAGATCCGACCAGCAAAACAAAGAAGAGACCCTGCTGGACAACGAGGTTGCTAAAATCAACGAGAACAACAGATCATTCTTGAGCAAGTACGGCAGCGTTAGTGCCAACGCCAGTGCGAGCGCCAGTGCCAGCGCCAGTATCAACGTCAGCGTCAGCGTCAGCGTCGACCGCACAGACAGCTTTCGTGGATTCTTCGAGCAAGGTGGATTGGATAAGGTCGACAAAGATCCTAATTTGCGCAGCAAATCGGAAAACGACATAACGATCGTTGGCGCAAAGACCGGCGGCAAGAGCGAGAAACGACAACTCTCGCGAAACCTATCCGAGAATCATGTGTCGCAACAGACGATTGACAATGTAGACAGTATGCTGGAAAACGAACGCAAGACTCTCAAGACACCGGAGCTCGTGCACAAGGATTCCGACGAGACGTCCACATCCAGTGAATCGTTCAACAGCGGCACGCCAAAGATTCTGGAAACGCCTGAAGACAAAGAGAGGAAAGAGTCAATTTTGCGATTATTGGGACTCGAGTCTCTGGAGGAGGCGGCAAAGAGACAAAATCAGCAAAAGACGAAAAAGGAACAGTCGTCATCCACAGGTACTTTGAAGACGATCATCAGAGTATCGCAAAAGGAGAAGGACAAGGACAAGGACAAGAGAGGATCGCGATCTCCGTTGAAAATGGTTCTCAAGCAGCAGGGACGTGGAGACGGAGAGGGTGATTCACCCGAATTTTACACCATTCAAAAGGAGGTGAGACTCAAAATCGAAATTCTCGCTTGCTCGATAGAAAATGTAACTCATTTGCTTAGCATACGAATTTTTCTCGTCATACTTGTCTTTCTTTTATTTTCTTTTGATTTTTTTTAAGCCATTTTTGTTTCTTCGACTGATCGCTTTAGAATTCATGACATCGATTGTACTTAATTATTGATTCAGGAGCAAGTCATTCCTAGTGTGCAATCTATATGTCACTTTTTTAGAAATTTATCTTTATAATTTCCGTGTACGTGCCAGGACGTGCGCTTCATAATGCGGTCAATGAATTTAGAGACTTTCGCTTCAACGCTGCATGCGTAAAAGACGAAAATTTAAAGGAAAAGTTGAGGATAATACGCGGGTATTGAATATTAAGCTAATGAGTTATAATTTGATATATTTTTTATCAATCCAATTATATTTTGTTTCTTTTTTTTTTTTCAGTTTGGAACCAGTGGTTTGGGAGATAGCAGCTCTGGTGCGAACCGAAAGTTCACTACTAACCACAGACATTCTTGCGGTAATCCTGGTTGCGGGAATAACTAAATTGATAATCTCACTTATTTTTTCCCTAGTTACCTCTTTCCGAAAATTTCACATTTTCTTTTATTCTAAGCTGATGATCACGTAGGCTAGTGCAGTATAACGAGTGATGATTCACATTTCCATTTCGGATATTTTAGAGATTAATCGATAATCAAAATCGTTAACTTCTAGTCACGTTCTCCTCACTTTTTTTTCTTTCATTATCTTTAAAGTTACTTGCTATATGCTTAAGGCAATTAAAAGAATGCAATATGCGTTACACAAGATATCTTATATATTTACATGGTATATGGTTTAACTGAAAAGCGACCATATTTCGTTTATCTCTCTCTACGATCTGATATGGAATATTGTGCAACACTTGGTTTACAGACCACTAGTTCCAAAAACTTTATACTCACTCCACTGATATTTTTTATAACAATGCATGTGCCAATTTTTCACGCTGTTTGCTTTTCGAATTAAAAGTTACCAGCTAACTTTTAACTTTTGCGTTTTTACTAATATCTCCGTGTTCACATTAAATTGTTCGTTAAATTAGAAGAAAAGTTTTACGTCGAGATGCAACATTCGACAAAACATTATATTATCTAACTCGTCAATTTTACCATCGTAGATGACGATAATGAGGAAACTACGCCCAAGGATCGTCAGTCGCTTGTTATTCCAGAGAAATCATCATCTTTTTCTATACATCCTGGGCGCGTGTGCGCCGACGTATGTTGCTACTGCTTTGGAAAGTTTGGTTCTTTGGACACGCCAATGCATCTAGCCCAAATAAAATCTGATGAGAGGCGCAAAAAGATTTTGAACATAGAGAGACATCTTACAAAAGATTCATGTCTGTGTGACGCGTGCTATCGTCATGTTGATAGAAAGGTTTGTTCATTTTCGATGATAATGATTATGGTATCTGTAATTTACGGATCGTTATTTATTTATATGTATATATACACTTTGTACCACAAAATAATTAGATGTATAATTAATTCTGATATTTCTGACTGAAAACTTACCTAAAATCTTGCTTCTTTAGGCGAACACTAGCCCGACAAACATGCAGCAAAAGCCGCAGAAACAACATAGACAATTGATGATGGCAAAGTGCTCAGCTCGCGAATGTCGTGATCCTGCGCGGCATCATGCTAAACGCCGTTGGTTGCTCAAGATAAGACCTGGCCTTCAGAATCAGGTTAATATTTGTAACTCGATTGCTTACGTATCCTGGGATGTTGGTGTGGCGGTAAATGACGTGTCGTTTGTGCATGCACACGAGAAATATTGTTGCAGGTCGACATAGACTGGGACTCAAGTCAACACACCACGATGTCATTCTGCGTTAATCATTACGAGAAGGTTGGACGCTTCTTGACGTGCGCGCTCTGCAAGCGCCGACTCACTCGACAACACACTTACCCGCTGACTAACGCAGAAATCGACGACTTGAATCACCTGCTCGATCCGCAAGGAATTCCCGTTTCACTAGCAGTCGGCACATTCGTGTGCAAACTATGTCGTTACTTCGCACAGCTGCAACTCAAGTACAGGGAGGTCGACAATATGAGTGTGAATCACAGGAGCTTCTGCAAGAGTTATCGAAAGCGGTGAGTATACAGGCTAAAGCGTTTATGATCTCTAAGTAATTTCCACTTATGTGGCGAATATAAAGATTAACCCTACATCACTCGCGTGTAGTGTAAGATACATCTCGGCCCTAAAAAATCTATCAAATTTACAAAGTAAAATCTTTTTATCGTTTGAACGCAGCAATTTGTTTCAAGTAAGGAAAAACTTTTGAATAATTTTAATAAAAAATAAAAAAAAATTACGCGATTAATGTGGGGTTAAAGAAACGAGAAAGGAACTTGACCGAGAAGAAACGGAAAGAACTAATGATGATACCTTTCGTCATACAGGATCCTGCATAATCTCGGAATCGACGTGATTGATGACGAAGACGACGATTCATCCCAACAGGTGAATCAAGCGAGTCAGATCAAGGACAGGAAGAGCAAGAAGAGCATCAAGAATTTACAGTCCAAAAGTGTAAACTCCAAGTCTCCGGAACGCACGAGCGGTACGTCGGAGAAGTCGACACCAGAACCAAACAAGAATGAGAGTACGACGGAATGCAGCTCCGAAATGGGTAACGAGAGTCGCGCCCCCAGGTCGGTCAACGATGAAAATGTCAGTATGGGTGCTCAATATCTCGAGGGCACCATGGAAAACCTGAAAAAGCGCAAGATGCTCGATATGCATGCATATCCGCCGGTCACGTCGATCTCCTCTTTGTGCGACGGTGTAGTGGCGAATGGGATGACACTCGGGATGGACGAGGTTACCTTGACACGATTGCCAAAGAGATCGAGGCTCAGTAGTAACAATAACAATAATAACAGCAATGACATAACGCCTGTGGTGCAGAGACTCGGTGCAAATCCCTCCATAAGCGTACGTACGCTTTTCCCGGGCGAGGAGGAGATGAATCTTCACGTAAACATTGAGTTTCAGAATGTGCGCGAAGTCACGCCGCAAGGATGGGAGAAGTGTGCGACGATGATCCAGTATGATCGCGAGACCAAGCATCTTTGGCAACAGTTACAGCGACCGTACGGCAATCAAAGCTCCTTCCTGCGGCACTTGATCCTTCTGGAAAAGTATTACAGAGCCGGCGATCTGATATTGGCGCCAAACGCCTCGCGGAATGCAATCAACTACTCTACATCGGTGCAAAATAGACTGATATCATACGAAGGTCCGGAGAAAATGGATGAACCTATAATGGAACCGATTGCGACGGAGTACAGTAATCCGCGCCGTTTGAGCGGCGGCTACGTGCTGGAGAAAGATAGACTGTCCGTGCCCGGCACGAGTTTGATATCCAGATTGTCGACTAACGGCAGCGGCAATGCGTCGTCATCGCATTCGGCGAAAGTGAACTCGCCGCGGATGCTCAAACTCAACTCGGGGGTGTCAATTATAAAAAAATCGCCTCCAAGTTTGCAACGATTGAGTCTGCCGTCTACTAGCGGCAGCGGTAATAATGTCAGTGGCAATGGCAATGGCAATGGCAACGGCAGTAGCAGTGGTAATAGCAGTGGTAGTGGCAGTGGCAGTGGCAGTGGCGGTACTGCCGTGACGACAAACGGTGGTGGCGGTGTGAAGCGGAGAGATGGCCAGGTTTTATCCTCCGTTTACGGCAGCGGCGGCAAGGTGTTTCAATTGAGCGAGTCGGACATGAAGCGAATGCAAACGTACAAACGGCAGAAATTAAATGACAGACCTATTGCCGGCACGAACAACGGGTCGCCAACTAGCGGAAGCATCAGATCGCAATATCAGAAGACGCAGATTGCTGTTTCCGGCCACAACCAGCAGTTTCAGAGGCACTTGCGAATGCAGCAAGAGATGTTGAGTCGTCAAAGCCGTGGTGACTTTGAACCACTGATATGCGACATTACGCGTACTGCTACTTGTGCGAATGAAAACAGTCCGACAACCGGTCAAAATATCCTTCACAACCTCAATTTGCCCAAGTCGATCCAGGTGACAACCAAGCCGACGTCGTCGACGAACACGCCGATTCCGATTTTGCCGAAAATCCCGAAATCTTTGACGGTAATACCGCAAACCGTCACGAGATCTGTTGAAAAGTGAGAATGAGAGATGTAAGTAGACGTTGTGTACGCAGCAGTTTCTTTTTTTTTTTTCTTCGTTTCTTTTTCTCTTAAAGGAGAAAACGCAGTGCGGTGAGGATGGAAGATCGATGGAAGATTGGTACAAGATTTTACTTGTACGCTTTTTTACGCGTTGATATCGATCAAATCTCGAAATTGCCGCCAAAACGAAGCAAGATGATAATGATGATTATGGTCAGTGCTCTGAGAGCAATTTCTGCCTTATGTGAGCGCATCGCGATATGCACTTACCGAGCCTGAACGCTCAAAAACACACATTGATTTTACCTTATGATTAAGACGAGACAAACTATAGCGATTTATATATACTTGTTGCATCGATCGTGATCATAAACTTGTAAATAGATTAGTAGGATAATTCGAGCAAATTGAGACACTCTTTGATTCTAACGATATTATACATATATTAACAACCAAAGTTTCGCTATAAAATGCATTAACGAAAAACGTGTTTAACAATGCTGTTTCCACGGAAAGTGCCTAAAATGATAGGAGGTAGGCGGGAAACCGTTACATTTATTACGTAATTATGCATATGAGATTCGGATTCTCTCAATGCGGTACATACCGTAGGTACCTCGTACGTACCTCGCGAGTCTCTAGTGAATATTGGTACAATCTGTAGAGTGAGCTTTCATGAAGAAAGATCGATGATGGCCGAAGCTTACAGTGACAATACGAGCGGAATAAATTTACAAAGTTTACGGATTTCAGAATGTCCTGTATTATAGAAGGTGTGGGGCACCGTAATCAACAAGGGGAGCTTTCCGACTAGACGAAACAAGTCGACGCAAACGATAAAACATCTTTCTTTTCTTTGGCAATGAGTAACAAAGACAAAACGACACTTGCGTCGACTTGTGTCGCTTGCCGAAAAGCTCCCAAGATAATTCCCCAAGCAGAAGCCTCTCGTTGGACCGCCAACTGTCGCTTGTAACTATTTTCAGATACGATCAAATAGACGCGCATGTGTTTCCGTATTGAAAATGTCTTCTCAAAGATCAAATTGATTAAAAAGGAAAAAAATAGATGTTTACGCAATCAGAAAATTTTATATCTTTACTCGATCTTTTCTCACGAGAGATCACTTCCTTACCACCGGCTATACCATCGATTTATCATATGTTCTACACACACTTAGAAAGAATTCATTATTTTAACAGCATTGCGTCGATTTTAATTTAAACATATACAGCTTTTCTTTTTTTCTTTATATTTAGTTAATTAGAAGCGTAATAAGAAATGTATGTATTAGGTAGATGAATAGACTCCTTTACGATTTATCACGCGAAAGGATTTAAATTGTAAAGATCACTTTACTCAACTTGCTTACTTCTTGATTTTTTCTTGCTCGACATATCGAACATATACCTATTTTTTTGAAAAGGGAGATGGGTGGTAGGGGGAAAAAGAGTGCAAGGAAAATATATATCGAATCTTGTCCGGTTGAATGATTGTTATCGGTAGTTCGTTCCTCTTATCGCGTCTAAAGAGAGAATTGGACATGGTTGCGCGGCAATCGTATACCAGCGATATGTGCTTGCACACTGCAAGTCACTATATTTTATCTACGTAAAAATCTTTTTGGGCGTTTGCGAGAACGACCCGAACAAATGTACATTATATAATATTGGCCTGCTCGACCTTTAGGAGCGTAATGACAAGATCGTAAGTAATTAAATAACAGTTAATTTAGGGAGGGGGAGGGAGAGAGAGAGAGAGAGACGTTTAATTCAAAGTGTTAAGCTGTTAAGGGAGTCGAATACATGCAAAGTGAGTATAGATTTAACATTCTTATTGAGCTTATTTATTACGTTACTATCATTAATACGCATTGTACATATAGACCGATAGTACATTATTATAATTTTTAATCGATCCATAATGAAAAAACGATTATGATAGAATTGAAGCATCCAACTCATTTGTAGAATTGCGGACGATCGGACGGTAAGAATCGACGATCGAGATGTTGCGCGTGAGACTGCGAGGATTTTCTTATTTCGTGCGTTTCTTTTTGCGTACATCTATTATTCGATATTTGACATTCAACGCGCATTATCATCACGCCACTTGACTCCACTCCACTCCATCCCATCTTCCTGCTACACACATGCGAGATTCTCTTCGCACTGTTCATATCAAACTCGGTAGAAACCCTTTCATTCGCATTATGCAAAAAATAGCGAAACAAACCATCGGTAATAACGTGTTAAATAGTTATGTCTTTTGTATTATAAGAAATATTTATTATAATTACTAGTACAAATTATTAGTAATCATTATTGTCTGTCATTGTTGCAATTGTTCTATTGTTTTATTCATATATTTGTTTATCTACATAGAAATATCAAAAAGTTCAATACGCTTGCCAAATTTGATGTGTTTTTCTATTTGCGCTTGGATCACAGATGAGAATTTATTTATATGTTTGTTTACATTCAAAATCTCCAAGGGATTTTTCAGATCATGCACACGCATTGTGTCATCAAACGTACGTAATTATATACAGGGTGTCCTATTTTAAAGTTTACAGTGCTGTATTTCGAGAATCGAAGATTTTATTGAAATATGTTTCAGACAAAAGTTGTATGGTTTGGAGGGGGACACATGATTCCGATGTGAGTCGTATCGTAGATGTCGTTTTCTAGAAATTTTAAAGGCGACTAATTTCTTTAATCCTTAAATGCCCCCTGGGGTCCAGCAGACCCCAGACTCTTTACAATGATAAATTTTCAAATGTTCTTGCCAAAAATGGAGCTCATGCTCCCATTGATGATAGTTGAGTGATTGACCTACCCGTTTGTACACTTAGCAGTACTCAGTTTACTTAATTTTTTATATTATGTTGAAATTGAAATTTTAACAATATAAGCATTTTATTCTCTTTTTTAAACCTTGAACAACATTAAAAAAAATTTTCATAACTAAAGATAAAAAAATCAATGAGTAAGGAGACATTTTTCATGCTGGGGTCTTTTAGACCCCTCATGTCATTTACGAGATTCTTGAGAGGTGTGGCATTTAAGGGTTAATGGAACTCGATTTTTTCTCTGAGATAAAAGTTGTAGATCTTGTCGAAACGTTTTCAAAACACTATAATAAAGCTGTTTTTAATAAAGAATTTCCTGAGATATTTTAATAAATAAAATATCGTAAAGTATTCACTTTTCAATGACTTTACCTTAATACTTTTATTCATAGAATAATAAGAAGAATAATGATATTAATTTTTCGGATAATAATATCTAATCATTTTTATATTTGCAATTTTGCAAAATTAAATGTGTATAAAATCCAATCGAAATTTTTGAAATAATTTTTTTTTTCAACAATCGATTTTTTTCATGATTCTACGTATAAAAGTAATGAAAGTAAAGTCATCAAAACATGACTTAACATGAATGACATGAAAATACTTTTTGCGACATATTTCATATTCTATATTAATAAATATTATGACAAAATTTAAAATATCTCAGGAAATTCTTAACGAAAGTGAACTTTATAATAGTGTTTTGAAAACGTCTCGACAAAATCTACAACTTTTATCTCAAGAAAAAAACCAAGTATTATTTAAGAAATTAGTCGCCTTTAAAATTTCTTGAAAATTCGCATCGGATTCATGTGTCCCTCTCCAAACCATACAACTTTTGTCTAAAACATTTTTCAATAAAATCATTGGTTCCCGAGATATAACCTAACATTGTAAACTTTAAAATAGGGGACACCCTGTACAATAATTATAATAATCATTGCTATTATGGATTATCTTACTGTTCAACTACTTGCAAGTTTAGTTATAATACGAGACAACCAATTTATCATTATTCTAACTAATCTAACTATTGGCAATCAAGATTTATTATCTTATATGATTTGTACGAGTGTTTCTGATAATGTTAAATGTTATTTTTTAATATACTTGTACTATTTTACAACTCTTCTATGATGTCACTTGTTTGTTAATCGAATCGGTAATGATACGTCCAACGTTATATATGTTACATTTTCATAAAAATCGTAAAAACAATTCTGTGCGAGAGAATCTTGTATCTGCTGTGAAAACAATTCCTTCTGCTCCAATGTACAGATATTCTTTTATAAATTGAAGAACTGTGTGTGTTTGTGCGTGCGTGCGTGCGTGCGTGTGTGTGTGTGTGTGTGTGTGTGTGTGTAGATATACTCTAGGCAAGTATAAATACGCGAAACAAAGTATCCATTTTACCGCAAAAATATTCAATATGCGTAATCAACGCGTATACACACATACTTGACGTGCACTCGTGGATTCACACTCATGTGTAAAACACAAACACATTTAATAAATGCACGCGTAAATGCGTGCGAATGTACTAATAAAAACATAGGTATATTATATGTATATTAATTATATATATATATGACACTACGTTATAAATAAAGAATTCTTTATAAATATGGTACATATATATATATAATAGCAGACATAATACACTATAATATAAAGAAAAATACGTGTGACGATACCTACGTTATATATATATAAATACTTTATTTTACTAAGGATATTTTTGATATACCTATACATATATGAATATATGTATATCGAACTAAAGAAAAAAAAAGGCAAATCACTAGCAATATAGTGATGATGAATATAAATATTGTTATATTGTGCGGAGATGTTTCCGAAATCGCAAATAGTCGTGATGGAGTGTGTCGCAAAAAAAAAAAAAAGAAAAAGAAAATACATATACACACATCAATATACGTATATATAATGTACAAACGACACACATATATGGATATGGAAATGGAATAATTGATATCGAATCACCTATACGTGTCTATTTCAATTTTTTTTTCATCATTCTTGTAATTGATGAACTTTCAATGGTTAAGCTTGCAATTTGTTATTAGTGAGAAAATCATCAATGGATCGCAGTGATTTTTTCTTGCGTTCAACAATTCTTATTTTCTCTTTTTATTTTATATAGATCCGCTCTTTGATTATTGAAATTGTTTTTCAGTCTGTTTGATATCTGGATAAACTCAAACCGATAAAATATCACATGTTAATATTTAAGATTTATTATTGCCATAAATAATCCCGATTTAGATTACGATTAAGAGATTTAGATTACCATAGGCAGTACGTGTAAGTTTGTATTTATTTTTAATGCAGAAAAAACGGATCTCGTGTGTAGCGTTAATTTCTAATTTTTTGATATACATAATTTTTCTTTCAAAATACGCAGCGCATTACCTTATAATGTCTTGCAAAATATTGGCGAAATATTAATGCGAGTACGTACGCGATCCTTAACAATTTTTATCAAGTTTCACGAAAGTGAGCGAAACATAAAGAGAAATAATTATTGTTGAGAAAAGTTTACAATTGTGTGTTATATTAAATCAGGTTTTGAGAAGTATGACAAAACTTTCCTATACTTAATTGCACGTATACTTTTTTGTAATATTTTTCATCGTTCATCGATTCATCTAGCAGCAAGAATAAATTTTTGTTGAAAGCATGCCATTGAGGGAGAATTACATTATCGGTCATCGTTGTGACGATGATTTTAAATTGCAATAATTCTAAACAGTTATTTACTTGGAATGCTCAATAATTCATCGATATGAATTTACTCTCGCCATTTGCACGCATTTCATTATTTCATTACTCACGGCACACTCCACACGGCGCGTCGCGGCGCGGCGCGTCCGCCGCGGGTGCACACTACTGCACACGCGTGTCACGCGACGAAGGAGAAAGAATTTGCAGATCGCGAACGAACAAGAACTGAGTTTAAGTTTTAAGAGTTCTATTTTTCTGGCGGCAGAAAGCGTAATTATTGTAAAAGCATGTCGAATGGACGATTTTGACTCTTGGCTGCCTTGACTGATTGCCCTGGCATCGGTCTAGTGATAATCATTGATTGATGAAATGATGAACAATTTATTATCAAACTTGTAACATCCACATTAAGAGATGAGATGTGAAAATTACTCGCGGGACTTGTCGATAACAAATTTTCCTATCGTAATTTTGTTAAATCCGATAGGCAACGACCATTGTTAAATCTTTGGTTGATTTAGGTATGGAAAAAGTAGTTTTCAGACCCTGAATTTTCTGATCTGAAGAGAGAAGTCTTTCGGTTGCGCGTGAATGACAATTAAATCAATTTCTTTTCTCTCTATTTATAGGCAAAGTGATAGTACTAATTGCTAGTCTGTCTGTTCGATCTCGATTGCTCAAGTATCCAATTTATCCAGATTTCACGTGATCCACACCCCCGATCGGCATCGTGTCGCCCAAGAGTCAACGAACGTCCCGAGAATGTCTAAGGATCTTACCCTTGCGAGGAAAAGTTGTAAAAATAATGCGAATGGATGAAGGTGATGCTATATTTCGCGGTGTCTTAATTGTGCATTGCGAGATACGTGATTGCATAGGGCATAGACCACGAGTCATATCAGGATTAAACGGAGGATATGTTTTAAAGGTGAAAAGAGAAGAGCTGCTCGTTAACGAACGATGAGTGAGATGAGCAATTGGGTGTGTGTGTGTGTGTGTGTGTGTGTGTGTGAGCGTGCGTGTGTGTACATACAATGCAAATTTTTGTAGGAATAGAGGCACGTGTAAAATTATTTTATAATGACATTATTTGTAACATTGTTAATTATATTCTGGTTAGTTTTTTCTGCGAAGGAAATTATTTGCAATATTGCAAAAATACAACGAGTTTGCTCAAATGTGACTGACGCGTTAAAAAATTGATCCCGATCGCGAATGTCGCGATCGCGCTCACGATAGCAACAGCTTCATCCACTCGTCGATCGATTATTTCACTTTTTTGGTGACGAGGTACGTTGGTCGTGAACGATTGGATGTGAAAGCTAGCCGATTCACGCCTAGATGGACACAACTTTTTGGCGACACGTTTTTGGCTTACGCATCAGAGAGAGAAAGAGAGATGGGGAGGGGGGGGGAAATATTCTTGTCCTTTACGCACGTTTCTTATAGTCCGAATGGAATTTAGAATTGCTCCGCTTTCGCGCTTTCGTGCTTTCGTCACGAAAAAAGTGAAAGGAGTAAAAATATCGCGGCCTTGATAACGAGAGCGGATCTCGAGGAAAACTGCGAGTGCAAAAGCGAATGTGATGGAAGACGGAGAGGACGTCGCGTCACGCAAAATGTTTCGGTGTTGTTTGCGTGTGCGTGACCGAGAATATTTTTCAGAAAGGTGATATTTTATTAGTGCGTAAAGAGATAAAACACAAGAGATAAATCGCCGCGCGCGCAGTCGAGAAAAAGAAAGAAAGAAAGGAAAAAGCAATACGAACGCGCACTTACAATTAAATTTTTTAGGCAGGTGTCGGACCTCTCGAGGCCGATGACATTTTATTACACGTTTTTAGATGTCGGAGACATGCCGAGGGAGGGACGACGCACGCGCGCGGCTCGTCCCTCTTGTCTCTCTTGACGACCGAAGCGAATTGACGAATCGCGAAAACGCACTCCCTCGTGTCTCTTCGCGTGCCTCTCTTTCCGATACTTGGTTCTCTACTCTCGGTCGACTGAGCTCGATTGAGTTAGGCGGAAAATTAGAAAATTAATTTGAGCCAAGTCGTTCGAGATCGGGTCGAAAGCAACGATTCGATTCATTCATCGATCCTTTTTAGAAACTTAGAAGCGAGGATTAATTTTAGTTAGCTGAGACTCTCGATTTAATGTTTATTTTTTTTCAACCTTTTGAAGTTGAAGAAACAAAGTTCAACCAACGTTTAACCCTTTATTCTTAATCTTTCATCGGGTACCTGGCACACGTAGGCTTACCCTTGCATGTTTTTCTCTCACGCTCTTTCATAAATATTAGGAAATATTCAAAGGGTATCGAACATAGACCACCGGTCTCTCACAATCAGTCTAGACTTCAGATGACTCGTTTCGACATCCAACAAGTGGGACAACAATTATGGAGCGCAGCGATCCATAATTGGGAACTTGTAGATTTATGTTTGCGTTAGGTATCTCGATGAATGAATTATAAGATGTATGGCGTGCGAAATATATATATTGTAGAATGTAGACTAATAGCGATTTTGGATTCAACTGAACGTAATCGCGTGACGCGTCAACTCGATCGTTTATCCGGTTTATCGAGTCGAAGATTAAAGCAAACGCGCGGTGTTTGTCACGATGTCGCGCGGGGGAATCGCCCGCGATAGATGTGAATGAAACGCACAACACTTGTAACGCAGAACGGGGTTTGAGAGTGTTTTTGCGCGACCACGATGTGCCTCGTTTCGATCGTTCGCTCTTTGCGCGCGACCGAAGCCTTCTTTTTAAATAACAGGATTCTTCAAAAGATTAGGAACTATCACTCTTCGACGTAAGGATGTACGAGCACATTTGTATGCAATGGCAATTTTCATCGGGCTCGGGCTCGGATCGATTCGATTCGATTGCTAAAGTATAATTTAATGGTAATTAAGATCTATCTATCATTGTTACGATAGAGCGACTTTTGACTAGTAGCACGATTAAGATCTATCGTCGTATTTTTATATAAGAAGATTATTTTAGATAATGAGAATTATCGCGATATTCTCGTATGTACTTGCGTCTCATCCCGGCGATTGACTTTATATATACGTTCTTTTAATCGTTTCTACCTAGTTCTCTGAAGGTTGCAATTGGAATTCTTGTAGTTATTGTTACGAGTGTGATAAGTGCGAATTATAGATTCGTAAATGTATCATTGTCGCGCGAGCGATCTAAATCACATTGCCGGCCGTCGCAGTCGACGACATCCGATATTTCGGTATCGGGCCTTAACGAGAGTCGTCGTCAAGTGTTCCCCGTTCGATTAAATAAAGACGATCTCGAACGACACAAGAATGCCCAAGTGATAAAGTACTGGCAAGCGAACGAGAGCGATTTCCGCTTCTTAAGAGAAATCTTTTCTATTCTAATTTTATTCGCGGTAACGTCGATCGAGAGAAGAAAAGCGGAAAGAGTTCGGTGGGACCTATAAGTAGGATCGTGAGAGGCGCACCGAATGTTGAGATAATAAAACAGAACGAAGGGGAGGAACCAGGGGACTTTGTCTGTGTGTCCGAGCTCTTATCTTGACGCGCGTCCATGCTCACACACGCACACGCTCACACACACACAACACATACACATCACACACACAACACAGGCGCGGTGTTACTATTACGTTATTTAAATTAACACACGTTAACGCTAGTATGATAATCTTTTGTTTATTTAGTTTTTAAGCGTAATAGTTATTATACCATTAATTCTTCATCCTTTATGTATGTGTGTATGTATGTATGCATGTATATATATGTGTGTATATATGTATATATATATATATATATATATATGCACACACATATATACTGTGTGTGTGTGAGCGCGCGCGCTCGCGCGTGTGTATTCGCAAATCTCAATAAAAAAATAATAAAAAGAACAAGAAAGCCATCAAAAAGTGTGCAGCCTCCCATTTCATTACCACTGCCATTGCGATTTACATATATAATGTACATGATGATAATTATATAACGATAAATAAACAATGTATAATATAATATAATATAATCTTGTCATTGTTTCTCATCTTGATCATTGTTGCTTGCGAACGAGGAGGCCGAGGAGAACGAGGAGGAAATCGAACAGACAGCGGTTGTTGCTTTTACAATTGTTGTTTATTTGCAATTTGTTCATATAGTTGGTAACTGATTTCGGTTATAACTGACACTAGAAACCTAAACAACGTATGAAACTTTATACATGTCTAATTATCTTACAATTAGTAGTGCTAAGGCGACTATTTACAAGTAAACGCCGTGAGCCGTGTTTTTCGCGACGAGGTGTCGGGAGAGCTATACACATGGATTCTTACCCGTTACCTATATGCACATTGTACACATTTTTTTCAGAAACATGGCCCAGGCGTTTGAAGGAAGTTTGGATCTGTCTGTGCGTTTGCGTTCAGACTTTGCCACGGAATTGTCTCTACCCACATAGTGCTTCCTCTGCTTTTTCCAAGATATTTCCTTCTTTTCAGTTATTTGAAAAATATTGAATTGTCGAAAATAATATCGTTAATAACAAGGATGGCTGGACTGTACGGCAAAATTCGTTTCGGTTTCGTAATGCGGGCAGTATCCTATATATAATCGATATGTATACATCTCTAAAAAAAATATATATGTATATATATATATATATATATATATATATATATATAAACATATACGTAGGAATCTTTTACTCTCGAAAAAAATCTAGATTTTATTTCTAGAAGATAGCGACTGCGACTTTCGCGCTAGAAACACTTGATACACGTCAGATGCTTCTCGTGATAAAAGTAAAGATTCTTCGAACTTGACAAGATGCTTGCGAGTCGATGGCAGAAGCGACATGTATATGGGAGACAAATCATTCCGAAACATTATCCAATTCCTTTTAGCACTTTTGTGAAGGATAAATAAGTTAGAGAAAAAGAGGATTGTATGCTTGCCGACGCGATGGACCAACGAACGATGGTTGCGCGCGTACGCAGCCAATCGGTAACCGTGATAAATCGGTAGGTCTTTCTTCGTGCGCTACTTGAAAAAGTTAAGAAGATAATACAATCGTTGCGGTTTGTGTCGCGGGCGTGGAAGAATGTCGCACAGAGTGCGCCGCGACATCGCGTTCATCGGTTTGAGTATATCGTTTCGTGATATTGAACAATTTCGTAACGTAAACGTATAACGAAAGTTAGTATTCGTATGTATGCGGCACGAGCAGAGCAATTGAACATTGAAACACGGTATTATAGTTTCTGAGTTTCGTAGAAATCGCCGATAAAAATTATCGTGAAAGAAAAAACGAATTGGCAAATACACCAGAAATGAAGACATTGCACTATGCAAAATCCGTCAAGAGCTCCTCATGAAGGATTCGTAAAGATACTTTGTTGCTCGACAAGGTGATTCAGCTATCTTCAACGTATGGTACGTATAATCGGAAACGTTAATGTCGTCCAGTGCGTCTGCATTCTCAAAGAGACTTTATGATGTATGATTCAACTATTCCTTCCGTTATTTCGCGTAATGAAGCAGTTAAGTATATTATCACAGCTCCCAGTATATAAATAAAAAAAAGACGTTTCTTGAATGTCAAGGCGCATTAGACGGCATTAATGCTTCGTACAGTTCGTACATACACCGTCTGTGTGTACAATGTACACAAATAATATAAACGCTTCCTTAATATAAAGCTAAATTAAAGTTCAATTTTGACAAAAAAAAATTTTTTTTAAGCGTTAAGAGTAAAAAAAATTAACAATAATTAAATTTAAGATGCTTCATTTAGCACTGGTCGATAATAAAATAACAAAATATATATTCTTGTGCGATAAATACAAAATTTTTCTCTAGTAAAATCGCGATAGTCACTTCTCGATGAGCTTCCGCGTTGATCGTCACTATTCTCTTTCTCCTTCACCATCAGACCCCATCACACTAAACGCAACGTTTTAACTAAAGAGAAGAAAGAACCTCCATGATAAAAATGACGATCAAATGTACGGCCAATGAAAATCAAATTTATAACGTGCCTGTTACAATACGCTAAACTAAAACACTCGAAGGACATAAAATTCGACGTTATCGTTTGCGGAAAGTAGGAAATTGGAATTTTCCTCCCATGTCTGAATTTTGTCACTGATTTTATAATAGATTAGCGGTTATCAAATTCTGTGATTTCTCCATTTCGTTCAACTTTAACTCCAGTAATAATATATGTATGTATGTATACAAGATGATTCTCCGTAGGAGAGAGAGAGAGAGAGAGAGAGAGAGAGAGGGGAGAGGAAGGGAGGAAAAGAGGGAGTGGAAAGGAGGGAGAGAGAAAGAGGGGAGGAGGAAAAGCATCAGTAGGGAAGTACAGCTATTGCTTATTAAGGTGTCTACTCCTCGAATATAAAGAAATATCATTAACAAAAATGATACAATAACGTATATACAACAACAGCTGAGGCTCGTTATTGTGGTGTTACGCGATAGCGTGTTGTCTTTCGTCGCTTACAAGACGATCTTCGGAGGATTGCTCCGGAATAAATTGCACCGCACGTAGAACCACCGTTTAAAAACAGTCATTCACATTTGAGAGAGTGCCGAAATTTATATTGATAACAATACTAAATTTCAAATTTTTCCACAGAGAAAACTGCATTGCACAGATGCAAGTTTTCTACATATAATAGCTAATCGGAGAGAAGTCGCTGTAGAGCAATATTCTCGAACGCAACGCGGAGAAAAAAATCGCATGGAAAGCTTAATGCCATTTTTTTATGTACGTCAGAAATTATGCACGTTCATGTCTCGTCTTTGATTAACAATAATTCAAAATAGCGGCAAAAGACAGTCGTAGCAACATATGTTTGCGTAAAAAAAATAAATAAATAAAAAAAAAAAAAACCACCGAAAAGTGATGTTTTAATCTTCAATGTTACATCCGATGTCCGAAACATTTGCCAAGTTTCAAATTATATTGGCGCTAAGCTGCTTTCCACGCGCGTTCATAGTTCTACCTCGGTGTGCTATCTCTCTCGATGTAATTCATCCTATATCCTTAACATGTTATTAAAAATCTATCTGTGTATGTACAAACAATGTGTGTATATACGCGCGCGCTTTGCGTGTGTCATGCCGAAGATTGCATCGGTACCGAAAAAGTTTGTGTCGGTGGAGAATAGTATGCAGACGCGTATGTCTCCAAGATGCTTCGGCACTGCGAAGTGCTTCGTGATTCAGGCCGCGGGCAAGATCGGGCGGATGATGCGGAGGACAAGGAGCCAGCAAGGACATCGGCACGTGACTCATGATTGCGTGTACAAGTTCGCTTGCCATTCGCGGCGTCGACAGTGGTAAATTCAGAAAAATCATATATATTATAACTATATATTTTCAACTAAATTTATAACGATTTACAAAAAAAGTAAATTTGAGATAGATATTTATAAAATAAAATGGAAAGTATATATATATATATATATAGAGAGAGAGAAATTATTCCATGAAAAAGAAAACAATTGCTAGTAAAGGAAGATATACTCTTATGTTATAAAAGAAAAGAATTGAAATGATTGTATAATATACCGAGTTGGCTGAAATCCGTCGTTTATCAACCATCAACTTTAAATAGATTTGATATTGTCGCATAAATAGATCAAGCGCGGCATCTAAAGAGCAAAGCCAGCAATTATGCCTGCCAACGTAAAGTCGCGTTACAAAATCCGTTACAAATTCTCGATTTTGCGATATTAGCATATTAGTATAAAAAGACAAATGTTTACAAGAATACAAATACAAAAATTTACAAAAATAATTTGTAAACTACTGATACTTTCTTTATAATTTATTTTTATTGACAAGCTTTTAATCGCTGGTCTCACCTTTATATAATATTGAAAATTGAAAAGGTACACATGATTCTATGTATGTAAATCGTTGAACTAATAAAAAATGTTCTTACTAAGATTATTGCTAAACAAAAATTGAAGAATGACGTTGACTGTATTATTGGATATCTCGCGTGGATAAGCGTTGAATATTGAGTCAGTGCCGTAAGTAGATTATTACCAGCATGAGTCAGACTTGCAGACGATATATGATATGACCGAAATATCGTATATATACATATAATGGTGTTCTACCATATATTTACTACAAAAAAAATCCACGTAGTAACTAAATATACAAATTTGAATCTTTAAAGTAAAAAATGAAGCTGAAACTTTCAATTACAATTCCGACGTTGAATTCAAGATGTTAATAACGAATCGACTGCATTTTTAAATCTCATGAGCATTAGGACGGCAGATATGTTATTTTCGTCCCATTTTGAAATGTAACTTTTTGTCGTCAAAATGTAACGTTTTGTAGTTCAACCGTTTAAAGTAAAATGTGGATATCTCTAAATTCTTTTTGCAAGTTGTTTTAAAACTTACGTCGCGAGTCTAATGTTAATAGATAAATAGCACGCTATCCAAGATAGAAAATTTTGCCCATCTGTTTTGTTTGCCCACGGTAAGAAATGTTTCATAGTACTTTACGCATCGGCATCGTTCGACGCACGCGGTTTTCATCTACGGACGCATGTGGATAAGCTACGAGGATAAGGCGAACGATGGGTTCACACGCTCGACTCCTCGTCAAGGCGATTCTGTGTGCCGCAAAGTCGGCATCACCGTCGCCATTGGCGTCCCGTAACACCGTTGGCTCGAGACACGATATCGCCGTCTAGGTTTCCAGGCCCGGCACCAGACTGTGGAAGGTCTGTATGTCATGGAAGGCGCGGCCGCAACTCTGGTTGTTGTTGCGCTCGAACTTGGTGAGATCAAAATGCTCGTCCAAGGATTGCAGCTCGGCCAGTCGTTCCTCCAGCGTCTTTGCCGAGTCGGCGAATCTGGAAAAGTCGCAAAGCCGATCGGGATCGACGTCGGTCACTTCCATCATATCGGTTCCCGATCTCGAGAGTTGCACGCTCGCGTCGTCGAGGTCTCCGACGACGGGGAAGAGCATGGAATGGCAGCTCGTGCTATCGACTCCGTTGCCGTTAGTCATTGCGGAGGTGCTCGTGCTGATGATCGTGCCGTTCGACCGCACGTCAGCCACGCCACTGCTCAGGCGGTCCTCCGGGAAGTCCAGATGGTGATTGCCGTTGTGATGCGATGCTGATTCTGGCTGAATCTCATCGATGTGCGAGAGCAAACGTGGCGTCGGCGGCAAAATGTAGAAGTCACTGAATACGTCGTCCTGCAAGTCCAAGTCATCGTGTCTATGCCGCTTGGAATTGAGTCCGTCGTTTCTCGAATCGTCGGCCAACCTACGTTTCATCACAAATAATGTCGACATGAGAATTACTTTGCAATGGAATCTAAAATATGGCACAAACATGCCAAGAGTTTTCTTAAGCAAAGATAAGAAGGAGAGAGAGAGAAAGAGGAAGAGGGAGAGGGGAGGGAGGGAGAGAGAGTCTGAGGCTAAAATTCTATCAGAGTAAAATTTATTCGAGATTATTCTATGCGTATATAGTTATTCGGTGCGTAGTACCTTTTCTTAGAGGAGGTTTCCTCATCCGTTACGTCGGCAATGAGGCTCCCGGCGATGTTATTCTCCTTGCTGGCGTCGTCCATGTACGATGCCACCACTGGGAGGGTACCGTAACTCCGTGTTTTCTCGTCTCGATTTTCACGCTGCAACCGTCGTACCGCGTTATTTATGAGAACCGATCGGCACAGGCTCGCTTCGGGGTCCTCGATTCTCCTCAGCTTGCCGGCAGAAATCTTGAGCAGACGGCGGCGTTCCTCGCGGGCGCGATATTTGGCGGAGATCATTGTGGGTCGGCTCCTGCGGATCACCAGATCCTCTTCCAATCTCATTTTAGAATCTGCGCCAATCAAGAGAAACACAAATGTTATTACAGTTATAATTTTTATCGTTACTATCGTTAGTAATCGTCAAAGGCCACGTCCATTAAGGAGCAACATGGGCTTCTCGAGTGCTTTGTACATTTTCAAATATCTTTATAAAGGCGATATTTTTTTCGCAACGTCGCGTCGGCGCCGATACAAATGAAATACAAAGCGCTGCGCGACACAACGAAACGCTACTTTACAACAAGACAACAAGAGTCCCGTTCTTTCTCGTGCATACACTCATGAGACGCTTAGTAGATTATTAGACTTCCGTCTAATATATTTGTAAATTAACGTATTTATTTATACAAATTATCATTAATCGACTAAAAAACTGCTGACTATTTGTTCAGTGATTCAACTTGTCACCAATTGTAAAGAAGGGAGTCACTTGTACGGTCTGCACTCGTCAATATCTCAAAATATAATACACAGCAAAAATATTTCGTGAGTCACAGTGATCTACAGTAGTAGAAAGGGTATTTGACGATTGCCAGTTTATTTTTTATTAGTAAACAATTTTAGCCTATGATAAAATTCATATCTTTTTTTTTTAGTGTATCGCGCGAACTCACCAAGTATCTCCACAGAAGAGTATTCTATCGAGTAAGTAAATTATCCTTTACCTTTACCGGGTAAACAATTTTTAATGGTCGACAATTACTACGTTTACGCGAGCGTTACTTACTTCTGTAGTAACTTACGATAATTCACTCGTTCACGCGGAGTAAATTATCGTAAGTTACTACAGAAGTAAGTAACGCTCGCGTAAACGTAGTAAGAGTATTTGATTTATTACTATTTATATATAAACGCGACAAAAACTTTTCACACGTGGCGTTGTTATGTTTATTATAAAAGAGAAAGGGGGAGGGGAGGGGAAGGGGGGGGGGGAGAGAGAGAGAGAGAGAGAGAGAGAGAGAGAGAGAGAGAGAGAGAGAGAGAGAGAGAGAGAAAGAGAGAGAGAGAGAGAGAGAGAGACTACAGCGACTCCCTATTCTCCCTAACGGTACATGTAAAACACGCAAGCGGGAGAGGCGGGAGGCTCTAGAAGGCAGGTCTGGCAGGTTGCAGGTTAGCGGTACGTAAAAAATTAATTTAAAAAAAAAGGAAATTTTTTGTTCAACGAAAAAGGGGGGCCAACTTCACAGACATGACTTGGTGTGCGGTGTTCCGAGCATATTTTTCTTGACTTTACTTACTAGAAAATTCAATTCGAATAATTTAAAGACATGCGCCTCGTAAGATACAATTTTCATACAGCGCGATTTAAGTGCGCAAGATTACTACCTTCTCGTTTTTCTTGACACTAACTTTCTTCGGACTGACGAAATGAGCTTGATAATTACGTCTCACAGTATATCCGCATGTTTTGTCAAATATCACATATCGCGCAATGCAAAGGCTATACATAGTATATGGCGACTCCAAGGTAGCATCCGAGATAGATATAGATATAAAAACATATTTACCATCGTAGATAGATTTATGTCGCTATCGTCGCTATTATGTCAATATGTGTAATAATATTTATTACACAATATCAATGTTAAATTTAGATACACACACGTCGTTATATCGTAAATGTCAATAAAATAAAAATTTTTACTTTTAGTAATTACTCCAAATATCTTTTATATTTGAGTTAAAAACATTATTTTTTAATTTAAAAATTTAGACGTTGAAAGAAAAAGATATCGCGATCTAAACTCACTTTCTCGATTACTAACTCGCTAACTAACTCGAAGAGATGATTCAAAGTGTGCAAATGCTTCGCGTATACCGCCAATCGGCAGGGCAGGTTAATCGTCTTCAGGAAGACGACGGTGATTAACGGCTATCGCGCGTTAAATATGCGCACGTGCGCGCCACAACGAGCCTAATTGTAAGATGTGGGTATGTATGCGTGTGCGTAAACGCGAGTATTGTGCGCACCTTCGTAGTCGAGATTAGTGTAAAAGTTTTTTCCGACTTTCCATTGAATATGAAGATGTCTTTTCTGCTGTTAGATGCTGACTATTCCAGCGCCGTTTTACGATGGATATATATGGCTCTGCGAATGTCGCGCATAGTCAACGGAGTAATGTCGGATTCTATCTAACAGCTGCGCGTTATCGTAGAAAGTATTATAAAATCATGTTAGCGTATATTAACAAAACATTATACACATAGGACAACAAAACATAGGAGCAGCGTAATTCTTATCGCGACATTTAAGAAACATTTAAGAAAATGTTAATTTTATAAGGCTATTAAAAAAATAGGCTAAGATCCAAAAGCCTTTTCGCGTTAGTTGATTGAAATAATATAGCAATATATTGTGTTTAATTTTTAAGACTTATAAAAAACGCGCACGAGCGACTTTAACAAATCGAGTTATCACTTTAAAACGTTCACAGCCAAGACTGCCATTATCGTAATCTTATCAGCAACACAACAGCATTCGCCACCGTGCGCAGGATATATGTGCATATTTCTCGGTCGTACGTCCGAGATATCGCATACGTCATATGCGAGCACGAATCCTTCGTACGTGCAGCAGTTTCGTGTCACGCGACTGACGCATGAAGAGCCTATATCCGTGAGATAAAGGCCACGATTTTGCATAAGGACACACAAGTACACGACGTAAATGGAAATAAATGCCTTGACAAGGGAGACACCCGGTATACGAGGGACCATGGTATACCATATTGTGCCGCGTAACTTACGCCGGACATTTCGTTCATTGTTCGAAACAGTTTGCGGATTTCGATTGCGAATAGTTGAGCTAAATTACAGATAGTTTATCGACGAAAGATGAATGGATTATATAATAGTTGGCCAATAATGTTTGCGCTGCGCGCGAGATTTCACGCACATTGCAGACCTCTAATATCTCTAAGTCTAGATAAATCTATACGATACGATGGCAGATTCTCTGTGAATGTTTCGGAATTTCCAATAACGTAAGTGTGTGTGTCGTATCGAACTCTACGGTCTTAGTCGCACCTCGCACCTCGTACCTCGCACCAGTCAAGACAGTCAAGTCGAGCACCGACTGTTTTAGAGTGTCGGAAGAAGTCACGTCTGTGTCAGTAAATTCGCGCTGCTCGGCAAATATTGTTACATGAGCCCCACTTGTTATAATATCCGCTACGTGTGCGAGTCGAAGCCTTCATACCACTATCATATTTCGCTCAAACTTACAAATGATCGGAATCTTTACGGAAAATGCTAGGCATAATTTTGTTAATTTTAATCTTTTCGCGTCTTACTTATGTAATTCAATTTTACCGATGCGTTATGCGCAAAAAACGCATTTCTCATTGTCAGATGTACATTTGCAACAAATGAGAGTTCTAATACGGAGATGCTGTACATACGATAAAACAAATTACGGAACACCCTTTTATCGATCGCGATGGAGTCTCCGGCGCGGGGCGCGGGGCGCGGGGCGCGGGGCGCGGTGCGCGGGTACTCTTGTGCCGAGCGGCGAGCGGCGAGCTACCGATTAGCGGAGAGTGCGGAGACTAGACGCCACTGATCTTCCTTCGTATTGTCTCGTTCGTTGTACTGTTCTCAACGGACGAATGTGGTTTTTAATCAGTTGCTACGCAACTGATACCGGCCGGACGGCCGACCGGCTTTAGAGATATAACTTTGCGTGCAAGTGCACGTAACTTTGTTCTCTCGTCTTTCGCGGCGCGGCGCGGCGCGGCGCGGCGTGTAAGTTTCCCCGCAGTATGATAATTTAAAAAGTTATGTGAAATACAAAAGCTCATAAACGCGCTCGCGTGCTTCAATTTTTAGCGAAATCGATCTGATCGCGAAAAATCGAAAATATTTCGCGTTCAAATAGTTTTGACGTCACCGTACTATGATTTATACAGTGGTGTGATACACCCTGTATATTTCGATGAACGATAATTTGATAATGCTGTATATCTCAATATTCTTTAATAACAGAGGATTACAACGTACATATAACTATAACTTCAATTATAGCTCTCAAACAAAAATTTGTTTTTTATTATCGAATAGACAATTCCATATATTGCATATATAACGTTGTGATTGTGAAGATATGTTGTTATTACGAGATTATTTAAATTAATTATTAAAGCGTTATGAAAATTCGACTTTAATAGTATTGACGACGTACACGAAAACGACATACATGCAAAAGATGTTGATGGAGAACGAGCAAACAGCTTTCAAGTTCAGTGTTAATCGCGAACGTGATGATGTCATCGCAAGAACGATCACTGTTATTAATACTTTATGTATACGTAGTTCCATTCTATGCATTTAATTCGTGCTTTTTTGATTTTTAATACGAATGAAAGGCTGAAGTTTGATAAGTCAAACCGTTCGTTCGATGGATTCGTGCCAGATAATCCAATGCTGACGATTCAGCTTGAGAGTGTGAGAGTGAGAGTGAGAGAGAGAGAGAGAGAGAGAGAGAGAGAGAGAGAGAGAGAATGGGAGAGAGATTACTCGCTCCGTCCGCTCCGTTGTTCGCTCATTAAAATTCGCTATCCGCGATCGAGTGTACGTATATCGATCACAAGTCAACGGGCTCATAAAAATTCATTCGATTCCGGAATAAAAATACGTCTCGCGAGTTTCGTTATAAAGTTTAAATAGGACGCGCTTCTCCATTTCGATGCTAGTACAAAGTATTAAGCTATGAATCTACTATCACGCATATGGTGATGTTTTGCAACAGTCTTCACATTCCTGGAAATATATTTGTAAAATTAAAACATAGATATGTTTACTTGGATCAGCATTGGACAAAGAAGATATACAAGTGCAAATTGCGATGAGTGGCAGTCGTTCAGTAGTGGCAATAGTCGTTTTCTATTTGTGAAAACAATTTCTCGATTCCTTTAGTTTTTATTCCTATATTTTTATAATTCCAATAAAAACAATTTTTGGAAACTTGGTTATCGGCATACGAAATTGTGTTTCCATTATATCAAATGCGCGTGATTCTCGAGTTCGACTAGTTTACGTTGCGAAGCGCACGCAACATTGATATTGGCCGTGTTCCAAACTCGTAAGAATCGCCTTGACGACAAGACTTTCTAGAACTTGTGATGGCCGGCGATTAATTTGCATTCCGGCATTACGCGAATATCGGTATGCTACCAGTCGCTCTCGGTAAAAGTGACACGCGCGATCAGAGGAGTGGTGATGCGAAATTCCGTCGCATCACCACGGTGTGCGGCGCGGCGCGGCGCGGCGGCGATGCAGGCCACCGCTCCGTGCCGCTTCGCGCCAACCTATAAATAATTCCTAATCCAGTGATCGATCGTCTTTTCCTCTCGCGAAGCGCTCCGCCAAGCAAACGATCGACGGGGTAGCCCTTCGTTTTTATCGTACGAACGGAATTGAAGGATTAAGTCGCCATATGCGTGTCTTTCATGCTTTGACCCCTCGACGCCGCGTATAATGTATAATGCGTTGCGCATGAGGGTACGATTTAAACTTGAACAGTTTTAATTATACGCGAACGGTTTGTCACAGGACTTGGATTAGGACGGACTAGTTAGAATATCGAATTAATTACAAATGTGCAATAATCTACGAATTTGCAAACACAAAATAAGATATTAAAAAAGATAACTACGTGGTGTAAGACATTTATCTATCTTTTATTCTCTCTCGTTTCAAGACTTGTTGCTTATATTTACAATAGAGTTGTAAATAGATTATAAAATCTCAATTCGTGCCTTCGATCACGATTCGTACACGATCCATTTAAATTCTGATTCATAAAATTTGCCTTAATGACGTAACAACAATACTGATGCAATATAAAAATGCAACAAGATTATAGAGAATGATGTCACGTGATAAATTATGTTATGCAAGATGAGAACAAACAAAGGTTATAAGATTATAAGATATATTACGGTAGCGGTGATACGAACAACATAAAATCATGATCGTGTAGCGAAGGTTTCCGAATTATTTCAGCGAGCGACATTAAGCCGATTGAGCGGAAGGAAGAGAACTGCGACGCTTCTAGGTTGAAGACTACTTCGAGCGGCCCACTTTCTTCTCTTTACTTTCACACTGCCGCGCTGCCGCTGCAGCCGCCGTTCTTCTTTCATAGCGTTTGCCACCCGGCCGGAGGCTTCGGGTAACTCGACGTGAAAACTGCGAGAGGTTCCTTGTATGTAAACGCTTGTATCGTGTGTACATACAACACTACTACAGCTGTCACCCTGCTTGGCGCTCAATGACATATTTGCCGACTAATTTGGGATTGATACGTATTCTTAACGAAAATATCTGGACGATAAAATTTCTCGGGGTAAAGGTAAACTTAGTTTACTCCTTCGCTTAGGAGTAAACGCTTTGCGTAAATTTCAGCTTCAAATTAAGGTGCAAATAAACGGATTAACTTATATTCTCCAATTGACTTTACGTAGACCTTTTTAATTCGAGGCTTAAAATGATAAAGATACGTTATAGATAACGATTGACGCGATAAGTAGTCCTAGATGAGACCAATCGACAACGTAAAATCAAATCTCAATCGATTGAAGAATATATTTGGAAAGAAAAGCTGACAAAGAGGAGCGGAAAGCGGAATACTTAGTATACACGGCGCGCGGCGGCAGCCACGCTCGATATCGTCGTCGTTCTTACAAGACATGCAAGCGTGGCGTCGAACAATTTCTAACGGGTCTTGATTTCCTCGGCCGCGCCGAGGGAATTAAGAAGAGAGTAGAGCCTGAAGGTTAACCCACGTTCGCGAAGCAGCAATGCGCGAGCAGTGCCCCTCGCCGCGGTATGTTCCTCATCCGAGAATCGTGTCCATGTCCGGTACTCCGCAAACGAGAACGGATGCATATGTTTCGCATTAATCAGGGAACACGCACACGCTTTTTTTATGTAAACTTATGGCGCTTCGTGCGTTGTGCTATTTTTCCATTCACGAAAAAGTACAACTAATATTAAATATTGAGTCATGCGCAAAACTCTAAAAATCGATTTTTAAATTGCACGTAATATTTTCATGTCAATAATCGCCTAGTTATAATAATTATATACACAATAACTAAAAGCGCAATCGTCGAAGGTTACTATATCTATTAAAAAATTTCAAGTTAAATCAATAAAAGGTCATTCGCGACATTTGGATATATTCAAAGCGCTAGGTACGTATAAGTCGCTAGGTACGGTTGTGTCTGATTATTTTATTCCACTGTTAAAAAAAAATTGTGTTTAACTTCGTAAGGCGAGGGCGTTTCCGACTCTTTCGATGTTTTTTTATATTACGAAAAGTTCAAGTGTGCCCGCAAAGAGCGTAGTAGCGTAGTAGCAAAGTACTTAGCATAATCTCGCTTCAAGATGGCTACGTCCTGACGAAGTTGCCTCAACTTTCGGGCGATACTGGCGATAGTGTACATCGGCCGACGATCGATGCCGGATGCCATTTTCGAATTCGAATTCCGGCCGCGGACGAATATCGGAGAAACACGCTCGAACCTCGAATTATCTCAAGTTGCCGGTGCATAGCCAACGTCCCAGTTCCGTAAGTTATATTATGCGAGTACGCAAATAACTGCGAAATGGAATTTTAAAAGGGAGGCCAACGTGCGTTCGCCGATGCGTATAGCGTATAAAGCCGATATCTCACGCGCGAGCTCGAGACTCGAGCACCGGATATCGTCTCTTATACACGCGGGTGTCCGTTCCATCGAGTAATACGCGTGCAGCGAAATAGGCTATGGCAACAAAGTCACGCGATTTTGCTTGAAAAACATTTATTCGATCATTTAACATCGAAAGAGAGTAATCGAGCAATCACGTGTGCATTGTAACGTAAAGTTTGATTACGGAAAGTTGTATTACTTTGTAAATTAAACGATCCTAAAAAAGTTTCTTTAATGTAGCGCATAGTTACTTCCCCCGGCGCAATCTGACCCCGTTTTACGATATCGAAAAAAAGTTTTTCATCTCGGAGATTCCTGCATTATTAGCGCGCGCGCGTGCGCGCAAGAGAGAGAGAGAGAGAGAGAGAGAGAGAACGGCGAGCATTTCATCGGATCATGTAATTAAATAAATGATTAACAACAACAACTACTCATCCCACGGTCGCTCCGCCGCGCCGTCGGCGTCGCCCGATGCCGCCCTTCTCCTCTCCTCGATCCTCCGACCACCAGGTCCTGCTCCGTTGCAGCGTTGGTCACTCACTCTACGCGTCGCCGCTTTCGACACTTTGCACGGTACTCCGGGCATTAATCTCGCGACGCAGCGCGTACTTAATTACACGGCGTTGAAAGAATTACGTCGGAGAAGCTATGACTACGAAACAATACGATCCGCTCGACGCCCATCGGCCCGTGTCGTGCGCGGTGCGCGGTGCGCGCCGCGGCCGGCCGCGGTAAACACGAGTACTGGAGTAGTGGGGGTAGAGGAGTGGTATCGAGGCGTGCTGACGTCACGCATACCGAGCGCGCACCGTGCCTAGTCACTTGTAGCCCCCACTTCGTCCCTACCGCGCGTGTTGACGAGAAGCCGTTAGCCGCGGTGCGGCGCCCGCGACCCGCTACGCTCTCGGATCGTAGATTCGCCAGCAGCTACTTTCTGCGTGGTCCAGAGACGTAAACGGCACGCGGCACGCGCTAGTGTGAATACGGGCATTAACATTAACGTACGATTCGCGTCTCGCGGCTTCGGAATGCAGAACGAAGTTGATTGGACATCGTTTTCGGAACACGGATAAAGGATGTACGAACGGACTTTACTTAAGTCGAGTGACGCCGCGCGGCGCGACGTGCTTTGTGCTTGTCGCTTGCGGCTTGATTGACGACGCCGCCGACAGGCGTCGAAGCGTCGAGCGGATCATACAGCTTCTTCGTCGTACGTTTTCCGTTGCCGTGTAACTAACAATAAGTACGCGCCGCGTCGCGAGATTAATGCCGGGAGTGTCGTGCGAAGTGTTGAAAATATCGCGGAGATCGCGCGATCATAAGCGACGATATCGCGATATCGGTTAAATTTCCTTAACGTCGCGAGTTAGTGACGCGACGCCACGGTTGCTTTTGGCGAGTCCGCGAGTGAAGTTGGCCGTCCGATTTACGATATTCCGCCATGTTCGTCTACTTGTGGCCTGCGGCCCCTGCGGGACATCGCGGATCGCGGATCGCGGATCGCGGATCGCGGCACGGGCCGAAGGACGTGGCGTCGAGCGGATCGTACAGCTTCTTCGTCGTACGTTTTCCGTCGCCGTGTAACAGAATACGCGCCGCGTCGCGAGATTAATGCCGGGAGTTTCGTGCGAAGTGTTGAAAATATCGCGGAGATCGCGCCGTCGCGAGTTAGTGACGCGACGCCACGGTTGCTTTTGGCGAGTCCGCGAGTGAAGTTGGCCGTCTGATTTACGATATTCCGTCATGTTCGTCTACCTGTGGCCTGCGGCCCCTGCGGGACATCGCGGATCGCGGATCGCGGATCGCGGCACGGGCCGACGGACGTGGCGTCGAGCGGATCGTACAGTTTCTCCGCCGTAATTTTTCCGTTGCCGTGTAACTACGTGTAAGTACGCGCCGCGTCGCGAGATTAATGCCGGGAGTGTCGTGCAAAGTGTCGAAAATATCGCGCGATCATGAACGTGGTGAGTTAGTGCGGAGTGCGCCAACCGGCCAACGGACTAACGCTGCTACGGAGAAGGACCTTACCTGGCGAATCGTGGAGAGGAGGAGGAGGCCTGGGGAGGCATCGGGCGACGGCGGAGCGACCGTGGGGTGAGTAGTTGTTACGTTTCTTATATAATATATTATATTTTCTGTCCTGTCAATTCTGTGGTGGATTTCGCCACTTTCGAGGTTTAACTTCGGTGTAATTTCGGGCCGAGTATTTGTTAAAATGACGTTTTAAAAACGGGTGCGATACGTATATAAGTATCGATTATCTTGGACGGTGCTGTAATATAAAAATATTTCTTTTGTTACAGATGTACGCAGACGTACAACTCCGCTGTTGCGCATCGGCCGGTGAGTTATTTTTTAGTTTAATGTTTTATTGCTCGCAAATCAGTTTTTTTCCAGTTCCGGTTTATTAAAATTTTTTTATGCTCCGCTCGCGGCCGCGTAAACAAAAGATAACAACGCTTATCGATATTCTTATTTCGGATATTAAGTACATCTCGGCCATTCTCTGCATGGCATTCGCCCTCGAATGCTTACTCTCTATTCGCTCTTACCTCTTACTGACTACTTTGACAATCAGTCTCGTAGTCTTCTTCGTCACCTTCTGATTCTACATCGTGTAGCCACAGCTTCATAGAATCAGCTGCTGAGGACCCTCGTGATCGCCTAACTTATTGTTAGTAACGACTAACGACATATACCGATCGTTCCGCATTGTCTTAATTATACGGTATGGACCTAAAAACTTATGTCACTTTTTCTACCGGACCGATATCTAACAAAAAATTTTTCCTAGTTGCGTGTTGTTATTCTATGTGTATATACTTACACGTGACTAATTACAGAATCTGATTTAATCGGTGCTTTCACAAGTCATTATTTTGCATGGCGTCTCTTCCGCAGATCAAGACGCGAAAATTTGTGACAAGTTTAAAGCCTTCACTCGTTTCGTTACATTCTTCCTAAATATCTTTGTAATAAATTAATTTGTAAGTTTACACACACAACACATACATGTGCGTGTGCGCGCGCGATATTATCTAAAAACTAGAAAATTTGTCTCTGTACTCTACTTTCTCTCACTGTCGTCCCATGCTTTACAGTTACAGAGTTGAATCGAATATAACCTTTCTTTCCAAATAACGAAGATTGCGCAATAAATAATACTGTTTTTTGCACTTGGACATTTTTGCGAAGTGTATATAACGTATGACTTTCGATCGCGCGGCGCGGCGGCCTTCTCTTTTCGTTTGTCAAGTCGACTGTGATATACTGATATCAAAACGCGAGACTTATTGTTAGTTATATAGTCTTGGTGAGGCATCTAGCGATTGTCTCTCGGACGATCAAAACGCGCGAAATTTATTCAATTGCATGACTCAGAGTCTTGCATTTGCAAAACTGAATAATCGAGTCTCGCATAAATACAAATTTTTATATGTAAAAATTATATTTTGCTTTGATACGGAGTCTCGGAGTTGAAGCATTTTTCACATTTTAATATACTTATTTAGATCTTACCGTTTAGATCCCGCTTGCCGACGGACAGAATGCAAATCTTGCGGGTTTTGAAGGCGTTTACGTACTTAGTTAAATCGCTCGTTAGAAGCTAGGCGAGCGACTTTACTTTCGTTTACTTTTGAGAAACGATCGTAGCCGCCCGTCCGTCGTTATTTCGAAGAGTCTCAGTCTGCATGAAGCTGAAACTAGCGGCCAGCATTAGCGGCCGACCAGGGCCGAATAAGTGGTGTAAGGGCCCCGGGTTTCAAAATGAGATAGCTCACAAAAGTCAGTTAAAATTTTGTGTGTGTGTGTGTGTGCGTGTGCGTGCGCGCGCGCGCGCTTTCGAGTAGACGAACTTTAATTGTTTATTTACGCAACTAATCGTTTCTCTAACACAACCATTGTTATCGGATATTATTTCTCGCAACATTTATTGTCAGAATACAAAATTTCAAACGATTCGTATTTTGCGTTTGGGAGATATAGCTAATTTTCGAGTAGACGAACCTATTTTGCAGGTTTAATTATTTATTTACGTAACTAATCGTTGCTCTAACACAACCTTTGTTATCGGATATTATTTCTCGCAACATTTATTGTCAAAATACAAAATTTCAAACGATTCGTATTTTGCGTTTGGGAGATATAGCTAATTTTCGAGTAGACGAACCTATTTTGCAGGTTTAATTATTATTTACGTAACTAATCGTTGCTCTAACACAACCTTTGTTATCGGATATTATTTCTCGCAACATTTATTGTCAAAATACAAAATTTCAAACGATTCGTATTTTGCGTTTGGGAGATATAGCTAATTTTCGAGTAGACGAACCTATTTTGCAGGTTTAATTATTTATTTACGTAACTAATCGTTGCTCTAACACGACCTTTGTTATCGGATATTATTTCTCGCAACATTTATTGTCAGAATACAAAATTTCAAACGATTCGTATTTTGCGTTTGGGAGATATAGCTAATTTTCGAGTAGACAAACCTATTTTGCAGGTTTAATTATTTATTTACGTAACTAATCGTTGCTCTAACACAACCTTTGTTATCGGATATTATTTCTCGCAACATTTATTGTCAAAATACAAAATTTCAAACGATTCGTATTTTGCGTTTGGGAGATATAGCTAATTTTCGAGTAGACAAACCTATTTTGCAGGTTTAATTATTTATTTACGTATTCAAATACGATTTCAAATTTCATTACGTAACTTCCAACAAGTTCGCTAATTTCACGCAACAACTTTCACTCGTCGTCGAGCGATAAAAGAAACAAATCTCTTCAGCGCTGACTGTGTTGCGACGTATCGACGCAATACTTTCATAATTGTAATATCTCGTAAAGTTTGTAAGATGGTCGTAAGAGGGTAAGAGCTAATTCTTCTGGAGTAAATAAAGCGTATCGTCACGATCAGCATCCGAGGTGGAGTTTACTTAAGATATTCCCCCCAGTGTCGTGCCAAGCCTTCCTGTCGCGGGAATGCGAGCAATCGATTTATCGGCTCCATCACGATAAGAATTTCGTCGTCGTCGTCCGTCGTCGTCGCCGCACGCGTGGTAACGAAGCTCCCACGGAATAGAATATGGCGTGTCTCTTGGTTTGGTTCGCGAATCGTGGGGAGGGCGAAGAAGAGTAGAGAGTAACGTGTGTGAAGCTAGCATCTCAAGTGTTAGCATCTCACAAATAAACTGCAAATTCACTTGTGTATATAGCGATGAGATTGACTATGAGCCAACCTCGCTCGCGTTCGTTGAGCGAATCGCCTAATTATGAATCGCCTTTGCTCACCGCGACCCTAAATCGTAAATATTTTTATAAGTCTTGCGTACGAGACGAATGTGTCGACTATGGTGTATAACTATACATAATATAGGTATTCGCGCGTAACAGCCTCAAGAATAGCTTTCTATGTTTCTTGTATGTACGTCATAGGTATCCCGCGATTCCCGTGCTTCTCTCGAGTAAATTAACGTGTAGAATATACACATACAGTTACGAAATTATTTATACAATAACAATTAACGTTTTTATTTGTCACAAGTTGCTTTCACGTTAATGTCGCGTTCGAAGCGTTAAAAGCGCAGTTTTGGCGATTATTTAATGGACTTTGAAGTGTTCTTTCCTTTGTCAAGCTGCATAAACTCGGCGATTCTTCCACAACCTCGTTCTAAATACGATTTTTTTTCTGACGCATCGATATCTTCGCTCATTGCAACTGCGAGAGAAAGTCGTACGAATAGTCACCGAGTCACGGCCTATTTAGTCGCTCACAGCTCTACACAATCTCGTCGAGAACGTATGTATGTACGCTCTCTAAATCGGTGGAGCAGCAGAATGCAGGGCTATTTTTTCGTAATAAAGGCGAAGCCAACCAGACCGACGACAAACGGTCGCTAAATAATTAAGTCGTAAGAAATAAGAAAGAAATTGACATTACATTGCACACACTCATACGTTACGTAATAATCGAGAGAGATTTTCATAGATTTAAAATGAATCTTGGATTGTATCTGCGAATAAGAAACTACTATTATAGTGCGTAAATTCGATCGATCCTCGGATCGATCCTAAGGCACATTGATAATCCAGTCGACTCTATTTAAATGATTTTAGCAATGAGATTTTATTCAAACAGATTCGACAATTCCGGAAAACGACTTAAAACTTGTTTCATCGTAAGCAGACTCGTTTCCATGTAGGACGCGATACCGTTCGTTTCGCGAGAGCTGCTACACAATTTTCCGTTCCTTTCCCGGCTACTCTCTAACGTGTGTGAAGCTAGCATCTCAAGTGTTAGCATCTCACAAATAAACTGCAAATTCACTTGCATCCAGCATAGTTCTACAGTTCCTGATAATTTTTAACAATAGTTCTGATGAATTTACTATTAAAATCGCATTTTTAAGAAATGAGATGCTAACTTCCAAAAACACCTGACAGCATCTCATCGTATTTCGAATACATGATCACGGAGGAGTAAGATTTCATAGAGTTCTCCAGTCTAGACACATTCTGTCAATAGTTCTGACGATTAAACTCCGTAGAAAATAATTTATAATTACAAAACCCATCTGATCCCATGTCTATGAAGCTGGCGTGGAAACTCACTAATTGTTTACAGTTCTAGAGTTTCTCTATGAGTTAAACAAATAATTCCGACCATTAAAGCAAAAGAATTGATTCAAAGTTGACTAAGACGACAACTTCACGCTGCGTCTTAATTTGTCTTACAGCAGTTCCCTTACTATATCTCATCAGATTTTGATTTGCAGTTAAAAACGAGTTCTATAAAGAGTTCTGCAGTTTAAAATCAAAAACATCGATTAAAATAACGTAAAAAACTAACGAATATAGTGTAACAAATATATCAAGCTGAACGATTTTTCAGAGTTCTGGCTTTTCCAACATAGTTCTGTATAATTATGAATACATTTATGCATTTTTTAAAGAGTTCTAGACACTATCAACGTTGTGTTTTCAAAAAAATTAATACTGCCCGGAAAACGCATTTTAATACAAATAAAGGTGAGATGCTGGACGATATTCGAGAGTTCTACTGATCGTAAAATATTTTTCGCGCAGTTCTAAATATATTTAACAATTTCCTAAAGAGTTCTGGGCACTACCAGCGTTGTGTTATTTTTTAAATAATTAATACTGCCTGGAAAACGCATTTTAAGACAGATAAGGGTGAGATGCTAGTCGATATTCGATAGTTCTGGTCATCGTAAAATATTTTTCATGCAGTTCTAAACGTATTTAACAAATTCCTGAAGAGTTCTGAGCATTACCAGCGTTGTGTTATTTTTTAAATAATTAATACTGCCCGGAAAATGCATTTTAAGACAGATAAATGTGAGATGCTAGTCGCTATTCGATAGTTCTGGTCATCGTAAAATATTTTTCATGCAGTTCTAAACGTATTTAACAAACTCCTGAAGAGTTCTGAGCATTACCAGCGTTGTGTTATTTTTTATATAATTAATACTGCCTGGAAAACGCATTTTAAGACAAATAAATGTAAGATGCTAGTCGATATTCGATAGTTCTGGCTCGATAGTAATGTACATACTATGTACATACCTATATGACGTACATACAAGAAACATAGAAGGCTATTCTTGAGGCTGTTACGCGCGAATACCTATATTATGTATAGTTATACACCATAGACGACACATTCGTCTCGTACGCAAGACTTATAAAAATATTTACGATTTAGGGTCGCGGTGAGCAAAGGCGATTCATAATTAGGCGATTCGCTCAACGAACGCGAGCGAGGTTGGCTCATAGTCAATCTCATCGCTATATACACATTCGCAACACATTCGAGCGCACAAACGCGTTTTGGGCGGCTCGGCTGGGCGGCTGGGCCGCTGGGCCGCTGGCGCGCGAACGCAAAGAGAGAGCATCCAGTCGTTCACTACTCCACTGCTCCACTCGTCCAGCGTCCAGTTGAGTTGAGTGTTGAATGGTGGGAGCTTTTATACATATATGTGTTTTAAGGGTGGAAGTGGCTGGCGGGATGATAGCGGGGATAGTCGAGTATCGACGACACGAGCCGATTCATCTCCACCATTTCGTCAGATCTCCGTTTCTCCGTTGCTTTAATAGTAGTAGTAGTAGTAGTAGTTGATAGTTGATAGTTGGTAGTAGTCGAGTAGTCGTAGTCGGGGCAGAGAAGACGTATATACATCGGGTGGGGATAACATCTGCTCTTAGTGTGATTGCCATGTATCGATGTGACATTATGGCGCGCGGCGAGCTGCGGGCAACAAAGTAAACGTATATATGATTCTTAATGTGCCATGCCGCTGCGAAATTCGAGGCCGTTGCGACACTGCGTAGCACGCGCGCGCTCGCGGAAGGTCACGAGAGAGTTGTTCCGGATAACCGGAGTTTCCGATTGGTCAAGATTCGACGTACGTGCGTCTGTTATTTTTATCGCAACGCGGCGTGGACATGCACGATGTGTGCGTCCAAGTTGAAGTTCGCAAATTCTGTCTCGCGATTTCGATCTGCATTATCTGCAATGCCGAAAGGACGCGATTATTATATATCATATCGAGCCTTTCTAACGTACCGTTATGAAAGAGAGATTTTATTGATGAATAGTACATCTAAATTATAAGAGTATTATACATATAAATATGTATGCAGAGAACGAGTTATCTGACGAGTGTAACTTTACAGAAAACTGAAATATATGTTGTGAGTGGAAAACATTTTATTAGCATCTTGGAGTAAGCTCTCCATTATAACAATTTCCCTTTTAAAAGGAATGCATTTTATTAATATGCGCAAGATAAATTGCGCGATGTATCACTCGCAATTAATCAATTAAGAGCTTAAAAGCACCAGAGCGATTTTCCATCCATCGCGCGCTCTCATCTCGCTCCGAAATAAATATGGATGATTCTGCATTTTTACTGCATATTCATGCATTGCGGGTCCATGGTACACCATTCAAACACTGAAATGTAATATCTCATCGATTTGATTCATGAGGGTGTTGGCGATTATAATTGAAGACCTTGTATAAAAAATTGCATCTTGTTTTCTTTTTCTTGTCAAGCTTTAAAATTGTTGCCACGTTCATTGCTCATTAAATACACTTTGCACTAAAGTAAAGTTTTCAGAAAGTAGAAATAAGGCGTGTTTTATTTCTTATTTTTACATATTTTATATTTTCTATTTATACAACTTATTTCTTTTTAAATGAGAGAGAGAGAGAGAGAGAGAGAGAGAGAGAGAGAGGGGGGGGGAGAGGGAGAGGGAGAGAGAGAGAAGGCGAAAGTTTAAAAGCGCATGGTAAAGGAGGCAAATTGTATAACGTTTATCAATCTAAATCTAGAACATGAAGAGTTGGTTGCTCGTTGAGATTATCTTTTGTGAATCGACGATTTGGCTAGTGATAACACATTTTGGCAGATTATTTGCACTATGCCCGCTTCTGTCGTGAATTACCAGATAACGCGGCGCGAAGTGCGACGGCGCGAGAAATCAGTGATTCGGAGAGTAAGTATAATGTCGATGTGTCGATGTCGATGTCGATGTCGACGTCAACGACGACGCTCCACGTTCTATGCTCCAGACTCCTTTCACGCATTCTCAATGTTACCGAACCTGCTCGCGACGGTGCAATACCACACGCACATTCCGCGCCGCAGTGAATTCAAACGGATTTCCGTTTTCATTAAATTCTCTAAACCTGTTGCACGATCTTTATTATTCTTAGGGAGAACATCTATATTTTCATTTCCGGATGTCTTCAAGCGAATGATAATAAGTGATACACTATTAAGATACACGCGCGTCTAAACTGCGACTCGAGCCTAGGTCGGAATATCGCAATAACAGTATAACGTTCATAAATATCCCTCTATTGCATATTGTTGTGTGTTAATTTACAATTTTCTTACATTGAGAAAGATATTGTCTTGTATTGGCAAACAGTTATACTAATTTTTTTTTCTACTAAATTTATATAATCATAAATGTTTTTATATACTTGATATACAAAATCCCGTTATCGTGCCGCGATACGCTCATAATTAGTTTGCACATCACAAAATATCGTAACAAAAGACCATGATAGCGCGGTCTATGTAAATTGAAATACTTGATCACCGTGCTACACCGTGAAACTTTCGTAATCGTCCTTATCGTCAACTCAATTTCGATGTTTCGCAAAACTAAAGTATAACTGACAATATCATGACGAGCTTTATGATACTTTTCGTCAATGACTCGCGTTTTCCTCTTTAGCGCTTTATAATTATTGGCTGACAAAGTAGCAAATTGTCCGAAAATGATGGATGTTGAAGGAATCTTGAGGGAACAGGGAAAAGTTGCATTCTCTTCTCGAGATATCGCGTGAACGGCAGAGAAAACAAGTAGGTAAGAAAGAGAAGCTCACGTTAGAGTCAAAATATAACATCGTAAATCGGATGGATTGCCGTAAAACTCGCTCTATATCAAAATTCTTACCTTTGTACATCTTTACTTATTTGTTTTTCACTTATTTACTTATTTATATATTTACCACATATGAAGACGCTATTGACATATGTGTATCACACGAAAAATGATTAAATCAGTTTTTAAATCAGAGCTGAGCTTTGAATTCTTAATATTCACATCGATATTAGATGTGTCTGATGATTTTATTGTTTTTCCTACAGCTAAGTGCATAAAAGAAAAAACGTAAAATATATGTGTATATATACGTGTAAATTGCCGCACGTTAATATCTAATTAATACGTAATATGATGTTATCAGTGCATTTTAGTATTCATTATTCGACTCATTGTCAGTCTTCCATAATTCGCCTTGCGCTACTACTCAAATACTCAAATATTTTTACTTCACTGTGGCATTTGTCACAATGTTACGAGTATGTACAAGCATGCGAATTGTCGTAGTGACACTCGCTACGGCAGCTCGCTAGTGGTACCGAAATTGCATCGCACAACATTACACGTCTGAAACATCTGTACCGGCGACCACGTTAATGATTATATCTGAAATTCCAGCGGCACCAAAGCGTGGCGTTTCGGCTATCGTTCACACAAAGGTAATCGCGTCTCCATCGCTCGTTCGGGTCTCGTGCCACACGCTCTCGTGTAGGCGTGCCACACGTCGTATGTGTGCCGAGAGTCGTTGAGTCGCGCGAGCGTCGAGACCATGGTGGCGAAGGAGAAGGAAGAGGAGGGAGAGGGGGGGGGGAGAGTGAGAAAGCGAGAAGTGCATCGACGATAAAGGGTGAGACGTGTTTGTGGCACATTAGTGTAGGTAGGTAGATAGTAGGCTCATGATGTCACGCATTCCACCAGCTGGTCGGGAGACGCCGGCGTCGCTCGCCTTGTTGCCATGCCCGTCTTTCTTTGACGACGTAAAGCACCGAGACATGCAAGAGGGGAGCACGAATTTTCAGGGGACACTTTAGGACGAGCTCTCGAGATTTTTGTACTATCAACCGGGTACAAAACGGGATGCTATACAGGTTCCTCGTCGGCGATATCTTATAGACTGTAATAAAGAAAGGGTTGTAAGATAGGTACAAGAGAGTTGTGAAATAGAGTGCTTAGATGTCTGTGATATCGAAAATCTCAAGTTCTTTATTTAATAAAAAAATTTTTGCATATAATTTTTTTTTTACCGAAAAACGTTTAATATTTGTCATATTTTGATTAGTTGAAATTAACTCATACTAGATTTTCTATAATAGTCGGGAAACGATTAGCTCTTGTGGAATTTACGAACATTAAGAACATTTTTAACAGTATATCAATTTAACTTGTGTAGCTAATTAGACTCGGTGTTTCCTAAAAGGTAAAATTCTGACGCATGAAAGACATGAGTTAATAATATACAAAGTCGGATATAGAAAACGAATTTGGCTGCGTATGAAAAGTAATTCGAGGCTAAAACTATCCATCTCGAAGCTGTAATTTTGCCCGGCACTCATTGTCAGTAGATAAAAGAGGTTGCGGAAGATTAAGAGCTTTTTTTTTTATTGAACTGTCTTAACCTTTACGGAGTTGACTAACTCTGGTTAGCGAGAGACTACCTGTCTGTTTCTAGGTCATAGTCGGACAGTTATACATAGATAGATAATGCAAGTCGAGAAACAAAGATTAGTTAATCATTGGCGGTTGTGTCAAGTCTTATTGACATTTTTAGAATTTTAGATCAATTATCCAAGCTCATTGAAGGTCTGTTTTCACCTTGAACAAGCATAGCTCACATATGGGACGACATATTGAAGACTTGAAGACTTGTGTCTTTAAGGTTTGGTTTCCCAACGTCATAGCTTTTGTGTGTAGATACACAATAGAACACCATCGTACCGCATCACCAGCTCGTTTTAAGGGTGGAGCTGTAAGAATTCGAAACAAGGGATCCCTGAACCGGGAATCAAACCCGTAAGCTAGGCAGACTCTACTGACTCTACTCGGTTTAATATCCTCTCGCTCGTCTACTTATTTAATTTGTCGTTACTTACGAGTCCTTTATTTATTTCAAAATTGTCATATTGGATATTCGTCCACTTGGTGTTTTTTTTTTATGTAGAGATTATATTTTTTTAATTACATTTAATGAAACACAATATGTATACAGATACTGTAATAATATAAAATAGTAACAAAATATTTTTATACAATTTCAACTAATGCTACGGAATATTTTTCGTTTTTCGCTAAATCGTGTTTTAAACGTGGAAGTAACATCTTTCCTAAAACGGCATTGATTCAATGACTTCGAAGCGATTGAAAACATGATAACTGAATAAACCGAATACATCCTGTATTTTCAGCCAAGTGTTAAACGGGTTCTTTGTCCCGCCTATAATAGCAATATAGCATAACCATGAGCCTTTTATTCGATTCTATCGACTGGCGGCGCGTGTCATTGCATTTCTACGAATGCGCGATAGTCATTCCGCGCGCCCATACATCTACCGTGTTCGTATAGTCGAATATCGGGGCCATGCTCTCTCGCGCAATCAGACCCATATCGATAGTCACAGAGCGGCATATGCTCGATTCGCGTAGGTATATTATCCGCGCGACGTGCGTGCGTGCGTGCGTGCTTTTTCGTCTGCCCACCGGCATTCAAATCGATCGTACGACAAAATTACACGGAACTCGTATCTCTTGAGCTATTGTTGTCAGCATTGTCAGTGAATCTCGACAGATCTTCGAATTAATGATCGCCAATTACGGCATTTGCGGCCAATTACGTCGGTAATTGGCAGTAATGTTGATAACGCGTGCGCGCAATTCTTTTACGCGTTTACGCTCGTAAGATAACCAGCGACGAGAGAAGAATAACGAGTAGAGAATCGGATAAATTGAACACTGTATATCGAATAGCGTTATTAATTCTTTTCGTATTAAATAAATTTTTGTATTAAATAAATTTTTGTATGGGACATTTTGTACTACAGTGATTTTTAACTACAGTATTGTGCAGTGTTTAACTCATTCGAAAATTATTATATACATTCGAAAACAATTTAATTTTGTGTTGAAATTATAAATGTTTTTATCGTAACGCCGTGCCAGTGTGTTGCAAGGATTAAAGACCATCGATGTCAAGCGTTAAAACGGATTAACGTTACGTGCGAGTGCTGTGGAGGAAAAGTCTCACACGTAAACCTTTTTACGATTCCATGAACGTGGAATCTGCTTGGGTTTTAAACGCGATATCGCGTGATTAAGTACAGTTTTGTAATACCGAAACACACAAATTATGTCGAAACAACCTGATAAATTAGAGAATGGTATAATATATTTGTAAATACCGTGCCTTCCTCATAAGATAATGTACTCACAACTCGGCATAAATATTGAATCGCTATACTCCTTCGCTTACCGATACTATCGAAAATGTCATCTTTTATACATATTAACAATTCATATAACATAATTTTTCGAGAAATATCTTTTTAATTGCGAAGCATATATACAATTTGGATATGGCAAAATTGAAAATAATAATAATATTAAGATAAAATACTGTAATCATAAACAGCAAAAAAATTAATTTAAACTTTATGACTTTAAAAAAAAAAAAAAAAAAAATTTTTTAATAATACGTCTACACTCTATTAATTTAAATATTTTACGTACATAAATGTGTATAGGTATGTATGTATATACGACGGATTTTAGATGCAAGCCTGCCTCCAGATTTCTCTTTTAAGAGATGATTCTGTATATCGCAGTTATCACACGTCCTTTTCTTCTCGAATAATCTGAATATGTGTTGTAATCTGGATTGGTAATTTCAACTCCTTCTAGTAAGTTACTCAGGAGAAATTGGAGTTTTATGTAGGCAAGCTTTAATAAGTGGGATATAAACTCTTAGTTAGCCGGGTAGTAATTCGTTCATGTTCGTGCTTGAATTCGTTGCTTCGAACTCTCATACCATTATATTTTCCTCTTTAACTTTAGGTTTGTTGTTACTTTATTATCGCATAAATTTACTATTTATATTAAAAAATATTAGCTGTTATCTTCATTATCGTCTCTATTGATAAATTATATATCTTCATCAAAATTGTTAAGCATATCGTGACAAAAGCGTGAGCGTTACCGCCGCACGTTATGACTAATTAAACCATGCATTTATTAAATTATAGTCATATACCAACATGCGCGCGCGTCCTTTATTGACCTCCTTTACGGAGTGCAGTGCACAGTGCTTACAATTTCGCGATACAAATAATTCTTTGCTCTAATGTTGCGCTCTCGCACAATAAACTCCTATGTGTGAGACTCTCATACATTTGTTATAATATGTTATAGACATGTATCAACGAATATATTTTTGCCTTCGATCTTCTATCATCGACGAAGTTGATAAAAAATTAATTATTTACTTTTAAAATTTAATTTTTTACGATTCGAAGTTAAATTAATTTCGATTATCTTCGCAACTACCGCAATTTGGATACTTGGCTATTCAGAGCTGTCATTTTTCTTTATTTTATCATCAATTTCCGCGAAGACAAAATGGAAAACTCGATCGGTTCAAGACGTGTATCATAATCAACGTTAGGCACATACACGCCAATCACGAGAAACGAAGAAACGAAGAAACACGGACGAGGTGATGACGCTAACGAACAGCGAATTTCCGCAAAGATGCGTATCATCGCGTACGATGTACGCAACAGACGTTGACGTAATCGTCGTAGGGTGTTAATAATTATTCTGGTGCGCTTATGCCTATTCGCGTCAATCTAGGCGCGAGTCTCGAGTCGCGAGTCGCGAGTCGCGAGTCGCGTTTTCCGTCTCTGACACGTATTCTGCGTGCGATATGTAAGCTACATTTACAGCTCGTAAAACCGAAAAGCATCTTTTGAATACACTTCGGGCTTCACTTCACGGGAATGTTTTTGGATCTGTGCCATGCAGCATGAGAGTGCCTTATGGTTCGCTTGACTTGTCACGCGACTCGATGACGACTGCCTTCAATTATTGCCTTTAAGCGTTTCATTCTCATCCGTTACATATCTGAACTTTTTTAACGAGTCGCTTGTTCTCGCGCACATGCAGTTTAATTCGAGGATTCTAAATCTCAAATCTATAATTTGTAAAAAAAACCTCGAATTCTGAAGAAAAATATTAATATCTTTTGATTTGATATTGTTTCTGATAAGGAAACTAGAGAGGTGTTACATTTAATAAAAATAAATTTTTCTTACAAACAAATGTACTTAATGTTCAACGTTATATCATATTTATATCGTATTTATATTTATATCGTGTCACAGACATCACCAAAGTCTTTACCTCGAACTTACAATGTTAGCGCGAATTTCAGAATGATGCCTCATAGAAACGTAGAATTTGGCACCAAGCGGAAACATGTTACGTCAACGTATGGAGAATTCGCGCGAGTTAACTTACATTAGTACGGGACATACACACGCGTATTTCTATCTTCCATCAAAGATGCTGTTCTCAGAAAAATATCGAATAACATCTTTCGACGATTCTACAGTGAGATATATTAGATATTAATAGAGGAGGGAAAATGAGAGCGAAACGTGAACAAAATATAGTGTAGAATTGTCGATAATACGCGCTTGCAATATGTTTGTAGAATATTTTAATTAATACAATAGAAACATCACGTATACATTGCAAGCGCATATAATAAAGCGTAAAAGAATGTAATTCGCATAATGAAGAAGTTTCTCAGACCCTCATTTTACTTATTTTACTTTGTTTTAATTAATTTGACAACAAAAGATGAAGTTGTACGCATTAACATAAATTGACATGAATAATTTGATGAAAAGTATCATTACATCACATTCATATATTTACTAATTGTAAATCAAAATAAGAGTCGCAAAGAGAATTGTCATCATCTTGATGTGAAATGTGACGGGGGCGGTGGTATAAAGCATCATTTATGTTAAAATGCACAATTGTTTTATATTTTTGATTGGATATATTAAAACAGTTTTGTACACAACACATTTTTTTTAATATACAACAGTTTCTCGTGCGCTGGCGCGTGCATTTGGTGACTATTTTTATCCTTTTTTTTTAAGGTAATTTTTTATACTAATAATATAGTCCTGGGCCACTACTTGGCAGAAGCGCGCAGGGGAACTATTTAACAACGCGGACGTACTAAAGCGCGGCGCGAGCTCATCAGTGAGCGCTAACGTATAGTAGCAGCGTTTTAGGACATGCATGGAGTGAAGGATGCTCGTTTGCTCGCGCGTGCTACTTGCGCTTCGTCATAAATTTAGCGCACTGATCTCATTCCGCGGTGAATCCGTCGACAAAAATAGCAGCAACCGCCACGACGCGCTCCGCGACTTGGAGCTTGGAGCAGTTGGAGCGGCCACGTCGCGCCGCAGCGCGCCTCGCGTCGTTCGTGAGGCGCACGCGCTTCGGTGCATTTACCCCTGGAATGCGCGACTGTGTCGGAAGGGGCGAACCACCCCCGCGGAACCGACTCGTACGAATAACCCGTGGGCGGAGGTGCGGCGCGGAGATTCCGCATAAAGGCCGATGACTCTTTGTTTTGGGAGAATCCCGCGACGCGACGCGACGCGACACCCGCTTTTCTGTCACTGACCTTCCGCGAGTAGAGCCGCGCGCGGCATGTGATAGGACGATTCTTGCCTGTTTGTCCGTCTGTCCGCCTGTCCGCGCCATGCCATGCCACTCCGTGCACGTTACTCGTTCTGTCTATAGCGCGATGTTCCGTTAGCCGCGACATCGGGGATTAGCGCGTCTTAACGTCTTAACCCCCTTCCTTTTCGAGTAGCGGCACGCGGCGATTCTTCGATTCTTGTACCATGTCCGATATAAAGAAGATATATCTATAGTAATGATACATAAATATGGCGTCTTTTATGCACTCTACTAATTTGCAGCGTATTTTCCGTTTTTTTGAATTTATCAGTAATTGTCGTCAGATGTGTCGTAAATAACGATGACGACAAACCTCGTTTCTTCAAAGTTAAACAAAAAATTTTCACTTTTTTAAAAATCAATTTTTTATGGTAGATTCAGAAAGATTTCGACGAGTTCTAGAGTTCCCTATAGGTTTTATATAACGCTACGACCAATATTTCAAAAGTTACAGCCCCTCAAAGTGCCGCACCTCGAAAATATTCTAAGTCCCGAGGGGTAATGTTTTTTTCGGAAATCGGCAGTTCTCGCGGGAGTTCTGGTCGCCCCCCGAAAAGTTCTATGATAGACCCTGGCTCCGGAGCTGCCAATTTTGTTAAAAGTTGTATGAGTGTGCGGTTAATTCTTTCGACCTGCCCATTACCTCTAGGTATCCCCGTTGTTATGAGGAAGTGCTGAATTCTTTCCTCATCGCAATACTCTTAAACGCACTAGACGCGGTGCCGCGGTCTGATATAATCTTCCACGGGTTTCCAAATACATCGGACTGTTTTTGTAAACGGTTAAGCACCTCGGCGGTATCAGTAGCCCTAGTGGCGTATAACCATACAAACTTGCTAAACGCGTCTACTATTATAAAAATATGTCGATAACTTTTTCTCGTGCTGGGCATCGGGCTCAGATGATCAACGTGGTATGTATTTATATTGGAACGTCTCCTTTGCTAATTAAATTTAAAAATCTTTCTTGTTTACCCTGCTTTCGTTCGGCTAAAATACAATTAATACAATTTGTTATTACCCTTTCGATCTTTGGTCTCATTTCTTTAAACCAATAGTCTCTACGCAACAGTGCTTCTGTTTTGCTGACACTAAAGTGTCCTTGCTCATGCGCTCGTCTAATCATCGCAATTTGCATCGTTTTAGGTACTACTAATAACAAGTCATCGTTTTCGTCTCGATACAATAGATTATTTCGCATCGTGTAACCGTTCGCTTTATCGCATGTCGCTAACTTAACAATTTCCTGCAAATCTGGGTCGATATTCTGGGGTTCCCTGAATCTGGCAATTAGGCTACCGTCGCCTTCGTTGATAAGTAATGCTTCTGGGAGGGGGTTTTTACTTAATGCATCTACGTGCTTCATATTCTTTCCAGACCTATGCTGAATTTGGTAATTATACTCTTCTAATGCAAGTGCCCATCTAGCTACCCGTACACATAGATCTTTTTTACCCATCGTGAGAATAAATGCTCTACAGTCGGTGACAATCTTAAAGGGAATGCCTATCAGATACACTCTGAATTTCTTTAACGACTTAATAATCGCAAGTACTTTCAGCTCATAACTTGTATATTTCTTCTCGGCGGGAGTAGTCTTCCCACTCGCGTAATAGATCGGATGAAAGGGATCATCGGAATGATTTCTTTGTAGTAAAATCGCGCCATAACCAAACTTTGAAGCGTCTGTATGTAACTCCGTTTCGGCTCCTTGTTTGTATAGTCTTAAAACGGGTTTATCAGCTAACACGCATTTTAAACTTTGAAACGCTTGCATGTCATTTTTTTCAAATTGAAATTTGGTATTAGCTCGCAACAGATTTGATAACGGTCTCGCTCTCACTGAATACTGACAAATAAACTTACGGAAATTGCCCGTGAGGCCAAGAAAACTTTGCACGTCGCGAGCACACGTCGGCATTTCATGACTGCACTAGTCTTATGTTCTGAAGGGCGCACGGTTCCGTCTTTTATAATGTGACCTAAATATTCAACCTCCGTCTGAAGGAAACGACATTTATGCCAATTAATGATTAGGCCTGCTTGACTTGCTATTTTTAACACATTTTAAACGTTCAATCGCCTGCTCGATATTATCTGCGGGAATAATTACATCATCCATATAACGCAACAGGATTTTTCTAGCTATCGGATCTTTGAACACAGCTTCTAAAAATCTTAGAAATACGTTTGGGGAGTTGCAAAGCCCAAAAGGGACTACTAGGAATTCATACTGACCATTCGGTACAACAAAAGAAGTGTACTTTCTGCTTTCCTCAACTACTTCAACATGGAAGAATCCATTTTTTAAATCAAGAACACAGAAAATCTTAACACCCTGTAAAAAATCTATTTGATCCTCAATTAAAGGGAACGGATGTCTGTTCCTCATGATTTTTTTATTTATCTTCTTCTTATCTTCTTCAGTATTTGGCGAACACGAAGCAGTTCAGATTTTCTGGGCTTTTATCTAAATCTGACTGATCGCTTGCGATCATTACATTTTATTTTTTCGAAAGAATATAATCCGACCCAAGTTTATGACCAATGGCAAAAGTGGTTTTCAAAAACTCAAATGATAATTTATAATACAAATGTACAATAATATCATTTATCTAAATTATTCTAATAATTCTGTGAGGTCTCGGAGATCCCATTCACATTTGTCATCGTAACTTTAGCAAAAATTCAATTTATTTATTTATTTATTTTTTTAATCGATTGAGAATCGATCAATGAATAGGCCCATAATGTATAAAAGTCGATAGAATTAAATCGATGCGTTCCGTTTCACGCATGATGCGCATAATGCATCATTTATCCTTGTTGTTCACCGAATGTTAAACAAGGATAAGTGATGCATTATGCGCATCATGCGTGAAACGGGACGCACTCCTAAGAGTTTCGAGATATGCGAGTAAAAGGAAAAGAATATAGGGGACAAAAGTCCAGAAACGCGAAAAAATGAAGTTGGGCTGGGATCTTGGAGACTTCACTGTGTATACCTAGGGTTAACAAACAGCACTGCGCTGCTGCATTCTCGATGCTGCATACCAAGGAAGATATCGATATAATTCATATTTTTATTTAAAAAACCGTATATATATGCACACGGAAAGAATGGTTTTGCTGAAGTGTCTAAAAATTTAGCTGAATACAGATCTGAAAGTAATTTTGTTGGATCATCAAAATAATTATGTAGAACATCTAAACTGATTGCTAAAATGTCAAAATTTTTTACAGCATTATCATATTTCAGCGACTTACTATAATTATTTTGATGGTGCAACAAAATTATTTTTAGATCTGTATCTAGCTAAATTTTTAGATACTACAGTCGTTTTGGTTTGACCCAACTGGCCAAATTAATACTTTTACATATAATAATAATTTGGCCAGTTGGGTCGAACCAAAACGACTGTTGTTTTGAATTATTTACTGGCGACGGAAGTTACTTGTTTTGTTTTTAGATATCTACTTCAGCAAAATCGTTCTTTCCTTGTACATATTTTTATCAGGATCTGAATATCGCTAATATATATCACTAATGTAAAATGTATATGTATAAAATAAGTCAGTTGTTGCGATTTGTACACTATACTTTCTAAGATCATGGATACGATAAAGTCTCCATCGTTTCCAGAAACAGATCAACATATATGATTCAAATGAATGTTACGCGTCAAACTGGTTCGCAAATAAGTGTAATGAATTTTATATATGTACTAGTAAAACATTTAGCGTTCATGTATCACTACTATGATGTATCCCCCTGAATCAGCTTTATCATTAAATTCCACTTTGAATGATATATCCGTTAATTAGAATCTCGACATCTATATTTCAGTAGTATCATTTTACAGATACGCTTATAATAGATTGCAAGTTCGAAATTTTTCACGATCTAATAAATAAAACTGTACGTATGAATTTACAATCATCCACAGTAGTATTTAAAGGGGTGAAACGTTTTGAAGATTTGACCGTTGAATTTGAGTCTAAGGATGAGAAATCAGTGAAATTTATGGAGAAGAATAGTATGTTATATCAAAAGAATTGTACGTCACCAACAGTAACTATTTTAAGAATATATATTTTACACATGAGGGAAAAGAGAAAGTTATGACAAATAGATTAATAACGCGTAATGAATTAATATTTATTTTAAAGTAGATTAGTGTAAAGTAGATTATGGCATTTAAAATTATCATGTGAACATTATTTGTTACGCTTTGTGAATTGCGTATTACGTTTTGTGAATTATGGCAGAAAGGATAAAAGGTTTATGGACATATTGTAGTTATCTCACGAATCTCACGTGTTGGCGCTGAACGACTCTCCTTAAGAGTTCCAAGCTTATTGAAGCATACGATTATCTATCACTTTAGCCGGGGTGTCGAAGTTGGCCGGCCTTGCAACGTGGGAGAAGCGGACGTGATTCCCGCTACCGCTGCGAATCGAGCCCCGGCGCCGGGTATGCTTGAAACGCAATGCCAGTGCACTACGTTTAACACACATGAATATCCATTCACGAAATAACTTATTACTATTTATTTCTATTTTAATTTGACACGGCTACTGGAGGCAAATCTCGTAGAGACCGTGGACATATTCGGACGTGTTTTGTTCTGAATAATTTTTGAAGATTGCTAATGCAATCAGCGCCGAGATTAGATTGAATCTTTCGAGTCTGTATTTATTATCTTCGACTTGTTCTTGGCCGTTATGTGATCCTGAGGGGAATTAGGTGCCATAAAATTAAAGAAGAAGAAGAAGAAGGCTACTGGGGGCTACGGCACGAGTCTCGTGCGTCAAGAGGCGTAATCGTTTCTATACCCGACTGGCTCCTACTCTCGAGGGACCAGCTATGCACTCACTGGGTGTCTCCGTACTAATCGAGTCACCACTCTCGCATCGTGCGTGCACCGGACCATCCGAGAACCCGGGCATGAAGATTCATTCTTGACTTTTTCATATTTACTACGTGTTGGAGAGCAAACGGATTGACAACCAAGAGCTCCCCAGATAACCGTGCCCTTTCTTGAGTTGCCCCACAACTCATCATGGACAGCGGTACTTGGGCCCGTATCACTACAGGACCTCAGTCGCGCATTCAGATCGCTATTGACGTCGCTTGGTTACTGCAGAGCGCGCCGACCAGCCGACATCAGATCTTGCGACCGAGCCGTACTGAATCAGAACAGCCTCATTGCAACGTTTCAGCGAGACCACTGGGAGGTGGGCGCATGACTTGACTGGGAGAGGCTATATATTCGCATCACCAGATCAATTGACTCTAACCCTAGGCCTAAAGGAACTCGTGCAGAGAATCAAAGGCCTAAGACAGCCTAACTCGGTCTATACAATACGACAGTGCCCGCACCAGCGCAGTTTTCGAGCCACTCGGATCGCCGGATCCTAACACGGATTCGCCACTTTTTTCGCGCTCCTTTCTGCCACGATTCACAAAAGGTAGTAGCCTTGCCACTGTTAACAATGTGGACGGGAGCGAGGCCGCCGTGGCCAGCGTGATTACCGGTAGTAGGTCCGACGCACGTTGCACGTAACTTTCTTCAACTTTTTAATTCGTCATGATTATTTGTACTTAATGCATTAAATATTATGCGTTTTACTCATTGATATTGTTTAACAATAATCTTATCGTTGCTTATTAAAAATGCAACGATAATTTTATCATTGCATCTTTAATACGCGTATATATCGATGCTGTGAGATTTATATCAATATTACTCGTATAAAGCCGGGTACTCACTAGGACCGTGCAACGTGCAACGCAACGGTTGCTACAATTTTTTCACAATGTGTTTGTTTCGGAATAAGACGTATTCATTAGTTGCAGCAACCGTTGCGTTGCATGTTGTACGGTTCTAGTGAGTATCCGGCATAACAAACTCCCTCCGTGATTATATCTCCGATTTAAGATGAGCTTAGTGTACTCTAAACGCAAATACGTGTGTTAGAAATTCGCGGTTGACTTATGGCCGCTGGACATTAGTATACTCTGCCTGTTGCGTTTCGCCGCGAAACTTAAGGCCGGGTACTCACTAGGACCGTACAACGTGCAACGCAACGGTTGCTACAATTTTTTCACAATGTGTTCCGAAATAAGACGCACTCACTAGTTGCAGCAATCGTTGCGTTGCACGTTGCACGGTCTTAGTGAGTACCCGGCATAAGATGGCTAATAGAATGGCTGGCATACCTACATATACAAGTATTGTTAGCGCCTAATCGCTGCACTTTGTTTGCTCTCGAAGGAATGTACGCGCTCGAGCTCGTGCACCTTCTGACATTGCAACACAATGTGCAGTGTGATGTATAGGTATCTCTCAGGGATCCTCGTGACTGATTTGCCGGAAAGAATCGCAAGTCTGTACACGGAAAAAAAAGAAGTTGTTTCAATTAAATGTCGATGTCACGGGCTGCCACGAGCATATGTAGTTAATTCAATTAGATATTATTGGATCAAATAATTAAAAAATTTATCTGATGTTTTTTGTTCATTAATATTGATGTGTTGCATCAATAAATTTTATCTCAATAACACGGATGCTGTTGATACATTATTTTTTTTCCGTGTATATTTTCCTTATTACCTGTAGCATAGCGTGACCTTGCGATCTCGTAATATCAGGAATTGAGCGCTAGTCAAGCGAAAAGCATTAGAACTCCTCAACGTAAATCGTGTAGATACTCTTCGAAAAGAAGCTGAAACTCTAATCAGAACTATCGAATTTTAAAGTAGGAGTGCCAACTTCACACACTCGTCGGATTATATCCTTTCGCGAATTTTTAGAGCTATGTCAACGACAAGAAAAATAAAATGTAATGATTGCAAGCGATCGGTTCTAATCGGTCAGATTCAGATGAAAGCACAGTAAATCTGAACTGCTTCGTGTTCGCCCTGAATACTGGGAAGACCCCTGTTGAGCTGGCCCCCCCACCTTGCAGAAATTAAAAAACAAATAGCGCAAAATTACAAGCTATTTATGAGCTTTTATATCCCGCAGATTAAAATTTTTGAGCTCGTCACACTGAACAGGAATTTAATATTTTTTATAAGGGGTCTGAGTCAACCTTTAAAATAGATATTGAATTGATCTTTACGGCAGAATTAGGAGCTATTTATGAGCTTTCAAAATGATATAGTTTCGATTTTTGATCTCATCCCCTTAACCCCGAAACAACCCTTTAATTGATTCAACTCAAGAGAAAAATGTTGAGAAAAATTTAAATATATCGTATCGCGGATATAATTCGTATAGCGTATAAACTCTAAGAATAAACTCTTAAAATATGCGCATTTTGATTATTGAGCTACAACCCCTTTGCAAGAAAACCATCCCATCTTCCCGGCTTAAGACTGTACTTAAAATGAATAAAATTAATTATTTTGCGACTAAATATCGTTTACTAATTTATGAGCTCGCAAAATACATGCATTTCGATTATTGAGCTACAACTTCTTCGCAAGAAAACCACCCCATCTTTTTGGCTTAAGAGAGAACTGTACTTAAAATGAATAAAATTAATTATTTTGCGACTAAATATTGTTTACTAATTTCTAAATACTAGACTAAAAAGAAAGAGTATTTCACTTTTGAGACTGTTAGGGATCGGGGGTAGTTTTCCATCAAACGGCTGGGGTACAAAATCTGTAACTTTATATTTTTGTAATACAAATTATTCTGAATCGAGTCTACAAGTAGCAATTGATTCTGCTGATGAGAAAGAGTACTTTACTCTTGAGATTAATATTAGGACTGAGTTCTATTAGGAGCTGTTTGAAGCAGAAGGGATGAATATATTAAGTTTATTTGATATGTCGATCGCGCTATCGAAATCTCATATAGATTTATCCAAGTTTTTCGATTTTGATCCCTGTGAGAAAGGAGACTTGACGCGCGAGGCCGATCTCTTCTCGTAAGGCGTAAGGTGTAAGGCACAAGACGAAAGGAGAAAAGAGGATTTCAAGAGGGTCTCCGTTTCTCTCATCGGCGAAATAACTGCGTGGGTGCTGGGGGGTGGGGGGGTTCTCCAGCGTGGAACTGCGGAAGGAGGCCGCCCGATCGCTGTCAATGCTGTCGCGAGCGATCAGGTGGCAGCTTGCCTCCTGATCGCTCGCGACTCGGCTTTCGGCCGCTCGACTCCCGAGAGTCCCGAGCGAGGTGATTCTTCGATGCTACAGAAATCACTCTCGACCGTCGCGACGTCCGTTGACACGAATATCAAGGCGTCCTCGATGACCGCGCGCTATCTCCTTACCGTATCGTTATCGTTATCGAATGTTAGACAATTGCCTTGCACTGCGATACTCGCTATGATTATATGATGTTGATAGGATAAGAACGTTTGAAAATTATTGTTTGCGTTTTGTTCGCGGCGAAACACCGCGCCGTTTATAATACAATAAAACCCGTAATATCTCGCGGTTGATCGTTAGCGAGGATGTCCCCCCTGGCGCGCGAGTGAACGGGAGTAATGGAGAGCAAGGGTAGGGGGAGGGGGAGCAACGTTTGGTGGCGGACGTGTGGAGGTTGCTCAACTTGACATCGCTCTCATCGTGACGTCATTGAAAATCACTTTACCTCAAGCACCGAAACGAGTTGCTCCCGTTGCCGTTGCCGTTGTCGTTGCCGCTGTCGTTGCCGTCGTCGTCGTCGTTCGGACGTAAGTCGCAGCGCGGTGAGAGCGAGCGAACGTCAGCGAGAGATAAAGTTATTGAGTCGAGAGAGAGAGAGAGAGAGAGAGAGAGAGAGAGAGAGAGAGAGAGAGAGAGAGAGAGAGAGAGAGAGAGAGAGAGAGAGGGACGCGGTCCTCGCGCACGTAGGCCCCTACGCTTCCACGGTGCGGCGCACGGTCTGCCAGTGGCACGTTGTCGTTCTTTGTTCTTCCTTCCTGCTCGCGCGCGACTCCTCTCGCGCTTATCTCCAGTATGCCTCTTCTTTTTTTCCGTCGCTCCTTTTCGCGGGTTAGCACGTTACAGCTGATGGATTTAATTCGGAGCACTTTGATTTACACAATTCGCTCGTTATACACGCACACATACACACACACGCACATGAATACATATATATATATATATATATATATATATATGTAGATATATAATCTTTGTTATATGTCACTAGGTATACGACGTACACCGTATATCGGCACGGCGCGGCGGCAAGGGCGACGGCGACGTCAGATGCGCTACCGTTAACTAGCGCTACCGCTACACGTGAACCACGCGGACACACGTATACACGTACACACGTATACACCTTTTCGCACGAGCGCGCGCCAAACGTGGATTATGCGCGTTTATACGTTTACCTGTTCTCATGTACATATGTATTTGAATGTATACGTGTTGATTGAAAACACTCGCTGTATTCGCGCGAGAGAGACTGGTCTGAGCTCCGTTATAGGTAGGCGTACCGGCGTACACGCCAAACGTGGATTTCGCTCAGGTCGATTGACGAAACACCCGCACGCAAACGAGACTCGAGCACGACTAAACGGCACGGAGTCGGGAGTACCGGAGTATAGCCGTACACCCGACAGCGGTGAGCGGACGAGCGGAGTACGGACGGACCGAGCGACCGAGCGACCGAGCGTATGCGAGCCGACAGCCGAGCCGACACCGGCCGAGCGTGTTGTGGCCCACGATGCGGAGATACCCGACCGAGCGCCGAGCGTCGTACCGCTACGACACGAGTTCCGAGTCGTTTTTCCCTCCTCCTTCGCGTCGACGTCGACGCGTCCTCCTTCCACCTTCTACCTTCCTCCTTCCCGTCATCCTACGTTCTACGTCCTACGTCCTACCCGCGTGCGTACGGCGTACGGCGTGTACGGGGCCATCTATACGGGGTCTCTTCTGCTAGTACCTTCCTGCATATGTATAGGTATGTATACATATACGTCTACAGGCACACGTCTCTACTTCTTCTTCTCGTCCTCTTTCTCCTCTTCCTCCCATCGCCATCGGCTTTTAAAGCCGTACGCGTCCTTCGGTACGCGAGAAATATAACGTGATTTCTCCTCGAAGCACATTGCGACGAGTGAACGATTTGAAAGAAAATAATTCTTATTTCGATAAATTAACTTTTATTAAAAGTTTTACTTATTATTAAAATCTTCATTAATGGCTGTTGCAAGATTAAATTGTTTCTCTGCGAGCTGATATTCTTTCGACATTGTACGACGAATGCGCATTGCGCGGTACGAACTTGGTCGCAGTCGACGCGAAATCGCTCTTGTAATACATACTAACCAGACCTTTGAGTCCATCGGCTTGATCGGCTCGACAGATCGACAGATCGACAGATTGATAGAAATCTTTCCGCGATAATGTTCGTGTTCAACAAACTGACTGGCTCACTTCCAAATGTCTGTGAAGTTGGCCCCCCTTTTTCAAAATTCGGAAAAATTTATTAGAGTTCTGGATTCCCCAGCAAGAGTTCTAGAGTTCTCTATAGTTTTTAGAAAGAGTTCCGTCATTTAAAGTGGTGAAAACACCATTTTAAAAATGGGGGGGGGGGCTAACTTCACGGCGCCCCCCATTTTTGAAAAAAATGAATTTTTTATGGTAGTTTCGGATAGATTTTTGAGAGAGAAAGAGAGAGAGAGAGAGAAGAGGCAGAGAAGCGTATCTAGTACGCTTTCAACCACCGCACGGTCGACAATCCAGCGCTTCGGAGTTGCAGTATCCGACGATTGTTGCTCCAGAGTGGCGAGCATTCAAAGTGTATTTCACATGTTTTGGGAGCTCAAAGAGATCGCACATTTTCATGAAAATTATCTGTCGAGATTAAGTACAAAACTAATATAAATACACGTCAATACTAATTTATTCAAAATCATATGTATATATTATATCATATAATTATTATATTAAGTAATGTACATGTAATAAGTTTTTTATGTCACATAATCAGTAATATTTTTCTTGTGAAATTACAACAAAATTGAAATGGTCATCTGAAAGTGACGTTCGCTTATCGTTATATTATTTAGAGAAAAAGGTTTCAGGCGATGGAATGGATAGATAGGGCAGAGGTGTATTTCGCGACCAAGGGTGGCGGTGGTTGAGAAAAATCGAGTTAAAATAAAGCGTCGAGTAGCGCGGGGGTGGTTTGGCGTTTCGCTTAATGGGCAAGACGGTGAACTATGTTACGCGATACGTATTGCGTTTGAGTAAAGGTTACACCCACGGATCGACAAAGACACCCACATGACGCGACACGCGTATATATGTAGGCGTGAAAAATTGCGGGGGTGTACTTTGTTAACCAACACCTGTGCCGCTTTTACTGTTGAACTTTTTGGTACGCGGGAAATGTCGTCACCGTTGCCGTATTATCGCTGCGCGCGCTGCTCTTTTGATTAAAACTGAAAATGCACTCGCAACGGGATACGTTGTAAATTACATGTCGTGCTATCGCATACGTATTCAGGAGCGTGCTTAATATCGTTATGAACATTAGGTAAAAAAGCCAACGTACGTTCTTGAAGATTTGAGATAGAGAGAGAGAGAGAGAGAGAGGGAGAGGGAGAGGGAGAGGGAGAGGGGGAGAGAGAGAGAGAGAGAGAGAGAGAGAGAGAGAGAGAGAGAGAGAGAGAGAGAGAGAGAGAGAGAGAGAGAGAGAGAGAGAGAGAGAGAGAGAGAAAGCGCTGCAATTTCCACTCTCTCTCTCTCTCTCTCTCTCCCCCTGTCTCTCCCTATTAATCTTCAGAATTCTTTTCGAAAGTCAATAAAAGTATCTTCGAGTGTGCTTTGAATTTTATGCACTCTGTCTTTCTCTATCTCACGGCCAATATCTTAAGTATTATTTTATATAAGCAATTTGTCGCATATATTTATAAAATATATATTCGATATTTGATACTTTCAATTACCATGGAATGCAATAAAATATTCTCAGAGTAAATATTCTTAATTATAATTTACAATCTTCTCAAGTTCAGAAAACAAAGCTTCAAATCTGTGATTTCAATAATAAATTTAGTTTATCAAACATTGGATTAGTTAAGATTTAGCAAAGAAGGGATTTATTTCTAAAATTTCAATAATTAATTTTTACTACGGTATTTCTCATGCAGACATTTTTTCCTAGAAAAAAAACTGTAGTCTAACTGTTGATCACGAGCCATACGATATGGACGGAATGGAAGTAATAAAATTTACTTTTATCATTATGTTTTAATCGTAGTAGCGAATGTTTTCGCATTTCTTGAAAATTAAAGATATAGCGATGGTCTTTGGAAGTGATGTCTGTAAAGTTGGCCCCCTTTTTCAAAAGTCGGAAAAATTTATTAGAGTTCTGGATTCCCCAGCAAGAGTTCTAGAGTTCTCTATAGTTTTTAGAAAGAGTTCCGTTATTTAAAGTGGTGAAGACACCATTTTAAAAATGGGGGGGGGGGTTAACTTTACGGCGCCCCTCATTTTTGAAAAAATGAATTTTTTTATGGTAGTTCCGGATAGATTTTGATAAGTTCTAGAGTTCCCTATAGGTTTTAAAAAAAGATTTCCGTTCAAATAAGCTTAAAAATCGATGTCAAAGTTAAACAAAAAATTTTCACTTTTTTTAAAATCAATTTTTTATGGTAGATTCAGAAAGATTTCGACGAGTTCTAGAGTTCCTTATAGGTTTTATAACGCTACGACCAATATTTTAAAAGTTACAGCTCTTCGAAGTGCCACATTAAATTATTGGTTTAATAATCCAGATATTGGGTCTAATAATCAAATTTTTGTCTGACTATAATTCTGCAATAAGGACAGTTCAAATGACTTAAAAATGTAATGACGCGAAATTTTGAAAGACATTTTATATGTACGTGCAAATGTAGTGTAATATTCTATCATACCGTGTCAAGCATTCTCGATATCAAAATATAGTTAAAATATAATCAAAGTATCGGAGTATTTTTCAATCTAATACGACTATATTACAGAGTTAATCGCATGTATTGAAATGCGAATTCGAATAACGTTATCTGAATCTGTCTGCTATACTCCTCGGTCTAGTATAATTTAATGAGAGAGCCAACGAGAGCCGAGGGAACAGGTAGAACGAGAGGACTGAGAGTACTTTAGCGGAGAGATGTCCCGCGCCTGTATTTCTCCGCTTCGTCTAGCTAAGAAACTTGGTACGGGTCTTTAGAATACAAAAGTCTTTTACCTCTTTGATTTACCCCGCGCCCGCGGGAAAAGAGGCGAAGAGATGTAAGCTGAAATAGGATATAGTTAAACAAAGTCAGAAATTAAGTAAAACATATTTACTTATATCCTCGATAAGTACTCACGAAATAAAGTAGATTCATTTACAGATTTTAATACGGAATACTTATTATTAGTAAATCTTATACGTCAAGTATTTATCTTATATTCAATAAGTTGGAAGTAATTTATAGATAGAGAATAATCATTCTAGAAATAATTGTGAGAAGGATGCGTATAAACGCTTGTATTCCTCTATCTTAAATTCTTCCGAGTGTTCTAATTATTAAGATTATCAGGATTAACTTAATTTTTTAGATACTTCGGATTAATGTCGAGACGTGATGATCTCACGTCGATACTTTGGCATCGCGCGCATTTCGATATTTTGCACAAATGTACTTAAAAAACGGACATCATAAGTATATAGTCAGTCCTACGGGTGAATACCGCTATACCGCTATGTGCAAACGAGTACCGAGTGAGTTTCCACTTTGCAACACTCGCAACGCGCATTATTCCCCCTTTCTTCTCTGCCTTCCTCTCTCCCTAAGGCAAGTTTGTCCCACCTTTCAGTCTCCGCTAGTAGTCTCGTACACGTTTGGTACTTCCTTGCTCGTCCTTCTGAAATATACTCTTCTCTATAATTGCTTCTCTCCTTTCAACGGCTCTAAAACGCTTAATTCTACGACGTGCAGAACGGGGATAATGTTATACCTCGCTATCTCGCGTTACCGAAGAGGTCCGGCGAGATCCTTTTCAGAAGCGAGATGGGTTCGATCTTTGCGAGTGCTGTGATACCACTGAGAGAGTAGGTATATATACATATACAACGATATATGGGCTTGTTGCTTTTCAAGCGGCTCTCTCTCTCTCTCTCTCTCTCTCTCTCTCTCTCTCTCTGCCGCCCGGCGCAGGGGTAGGAACATCTCGCTTTGGGTCAATAACTCGCGTGACTCTATGTTACAACACAGACGAGTCGAGGACTCGAGATAAAGTTTCGATACCTCCTCGTCGATTTTCGTAAATCCAGATTTACGAGTCCTCTTTCCGCGGGAAAACATCGAATAATATCTCGTCAATTAGATACTGCTAGATGATTTCATATCTATGAGCGAGAGCTGAGAGTTCGTAATAATTGATGCGATTAGGAGAAAGTAGGGTAAAAGTCTATGACCCTCGTGTGGCAAGTGGAATATACGCAAACGGAGACAACAGTCACATTATTAAATATTTGAATAGAAAATAGTTTTACGTAAGATATAGTTCTAATTATAATTATAATATACGTAATTATAATAACGCATTTAACAAGTTTTTGATTTTTTTCACTTCCTATTCTTCTATATCTCTGTGCTGCCAAATGGCTCAAGTAGAGCCTTTTTTATATACACGTATGTGTTTACATAAGAAACACTATTAACGGCCAATTTTAGAAAAAATTAGAAAATTTATCAGGAGCAAAGTTTGTTTTGTGTAAAATATATATATATGATTCACTTGTGTGCTTTAATGAAAAGACAATACGACAATTATTAAGAGATCGTAATATTTGTTAATACGCCGCGTATTATATATGTATCAGAAAACACATGTTTGTTTGCGATATTTATCAATGTTATCCATTTACGGCTGGTTTTCCAGCGCGACAGTTAGCGAACTGTACAGCATTCTCGCGCACGCTATCATTGCCGTAACATTGTTCTCGAATCTCAAGAGCGTCTTCTCGTTCTCGTTCTCAGCTCAATTATGTCTTTTCGGAAGCTCGTGATTTAGGCTAACGGACAGTATCGCGAGTACCTTTGGAATTGCAAAATTAGAAACCCGATTTTGCATACTATACATCTTTTTTTCCCTCTATCGCGAGGCGATACCGCGGTTATTCAATTTCGCGGCAACAAGATACGCGAACGCGACCAAGAAGAAAACGAGTACCGCTACGACACGAGAGTTCCGAGCTTCCGAGTCGTTTCCCCCTTCGCGCGCGCGGTTCACTCTTTTTCCTCGATGTTCGCTCCGCGCCGGAGTTGGGGTCGGGGCCAGGAGCCCTAGTCACTATCCCCACGGTGCGCGGCGCCATGCCGTTTGTGCTACCGCACCGCTCTTTCTGCCTTCTGCCATACCTATAGCTTCCACTTCCTCGACCGTCCTTCGTGAGTATATTGCAATTTTTCTCGGTTAGCAGGAGGCGGCTAACTCCTCCGGCGCGCGGCGCGCGGCGCGGCTCCGAGGCCGACATCCGAATCACGCTGAGAAAATCTCAACCACGTTTCGCTCTCTTTTCTTCTCTTTCTACTTTCCTGCCTCGACTCGGTTCTCTCTCGTGCATCGACTCTCATTGGTTTATACTTATATAAACCGTTGTATAATCGATAGAGCTATATCGAGTCCGATGCTAAATTCACAGTAAATAATGCAAATTGCACAAATGTAAAAATTCGACGTTATCTCAAACGGATCTTGTCTAATCTCGTCCTAGGAAACCTTGCTCTGAATTGTGCAAGATTGCGTTTCATGGAAATGTTTCATTTGTAGAGACAAAACGTGTCTGCCTAATTCGGTACACGAGTTTCTAACAGCAGTTTGCGTAGCAATTCGCAAATGCGTTTACACATAGAAGCTATTTTAAATATATACTAATTGTAAACAAAATTTTAAAAATAGGAATGCCATTATCGAACGTAAATGCGAAAGTCGAAATTTAATGCCTATATATAACAAATGATTCGACTGTACGATATAGGAGTAATATAGTATAGGAATAATCTCGATATAGGTAGAGGTAGAAATAATAAATGCCTTTACATTTTACATTCTTTTTACCGTTTGTGTGCGATCTTGTTTCGCAGTTTTGGAATATTATAAGATTTCAAAGTTAAATTTTTTGAAAGACTATTGTGAGCATAACTTTCTGCAAAATTTGTTATTTCAATATGATTCATCCGAATTCTTTTTTTTTTATTTTTTTTAATTTTTACATCCTGCAATAAAGAACATTCGAACATTGAACATCCTAAAATGGTTGTTTCGAAAAAGATCTCTGTGAGATTAGAAACGGTTTCTATATTTGCAGCTAAAAAAAAGTTTCGTATTATTATTTATCCGGGGTATAACACTTTGTTATGAAGTGAAGGTTGCACCGCGGCCGCGGCGGCAACTTTCAAGCTGTTTTCTATGGTAAACCTTCCTTTCTCTTGTACTACTGTGCAATAGCTACGGTATATGCGTTGCCGTTCTTCGTGAGATGTTAAAATAATTGACAAGCGACTCGATTGATGCTTCAAATTTATTAGGGAGTTTTTGCAATACCGTCTTTCAAATACGGTAACCGTATCTGAATTGTTCAGATACATTCACTATGTATTCGAACAATTGAGATACGGTAACCGTATCTGAAAGATGGTATTGCAAAAAAACCTCTCTATTCTCCCAATTTAAAACTTCGTTCTCTAATTTACAAATGTGACATAAGTTTCGAATTTATTACATTTTTACTGACAAATTCAAACATATAGCCGATCTTGAATGAAAATTGTAAGTATATGAATAACAATTATTGTTATTATACATCACTATTTTACTATTTTTATCAGATTTTTTATCAAAATATTTCATCAAATACCGTCCTTTCTTTTTTATAAAATTCCAACAACAATATAAACACAAGTATATTCTTATTAATTCTTACTCGAAATTGTTTCCGAAATCAGATTCTGCAGTACCGCTCCACTGTGCATGATGATTCATGTATGGCGACGCGCGTATTATATGTATAAGCAGGTACAGGAAAACGTAAATTATTTACGCCAATCACATATTTGAACATCGACATCGAGTATATAAACATATGTGTAATACAAGGCTTCTAAGCGTACATTTTATATCGTTATCATTATCATATGTACACATAAATATGTACAATGTTAAATAATATTCATTGGCATTTAGTACATTAAGATATGGTTTACAGAAGACCACTCCATCCAGTACATTTATATTTCAGTAAGCTCGACCCCTCCCCCCGCCCTTCCCCTTGGCATTATTCTTAGCACCCTCGAGACATCCATGGTGTTGCCTATGGAGAAAACGATTCTCACAACTAAAGTCTAGAACACGTAGGCAAAGTCCTATCGTGAGACGGTGTACTCCTCTTTGCCCCTGAGAAGAATATTCCACCTCGATCTTTCGACGGCCATCGATAGTCGATCATTCTCTCTGTGTATATGTATAATATGTATCTATGGGCACGGTATGTGTTTGTGTTTGTGTTTGTATCGAAGATGGAAGGACGACGAGAAGAGAGGCGGCGCGGAGTGTAGAGAAGAGCGGGGGAGAAGAGACGGACAGAAAATATACGGGGGCAGAGAAAAACGCATGAGTTTAGCTGCGGTGTGGAGAGTGGCCTTCCCTTCGAGGCGCTTTACACACCGGGTATCTCGTAATTGAGCAGAGCAGACACGAGCCACCGGACGAACGAAACTGCTGTAAAAGAGAGAGAGAGAGAGAGAGAGAGAGAGAGAGGGAGGGAGGGAGGGAGGGAGGAAGGAGAGACCGTCCATTCCACTCGGAGAATTATCCCTATTTCTGGCGTATTTCGGAGTCGATCTCTTACACAGTATCCGGGGACAGAGGGACAGACTCCGTGCGGCTTGTTTATTCGGCCATGGAATACGAGTACTTCGTATTGTTCTATAATATATACGCGATAATTAATCTTGCTCTGAATTTGTTTTTGTGAATCAGTCCTTTAAGCTTGCATGTTGCAAATATCATAGCAATGCCATACGATTTTCACAAATTTAAATTCGACGAATTGAATTGGTACTCGAAATTTTTAATTAAATCTGTTATTTCGATGAAGCGTGACATTGAAAATATTTTTATCTATATAGAATATAAAGTAAAATTTCGAAAATTATCCTGTTAGCGGATTTAATTTATATATTCAATAAACATGCAAACTTTTTTACCTCCTGCGCTGAATGTACATTTTAATGTATAACAACATATTTTTAAAATATTTAATTCAAAATTGTATATAATAGATTTATTTAATTTTAAAAGTATGACAAGCTTTCTTTATTTATGCATTATATAGTGCAATAATATATAGTGATATTAAAATAAAGATATATCTTGAACATTTGTTATAATGAAACTAAATTTTATAACGAACATATTCCTTTTATATCTCCACAGTAGGATTAATAACGACTATTCAGTCTAAGCATCTAAATTTTTTTACTTTTACATCGAAAAGCGATTGCTCCGCTCGTCGCAAATAGAGAGATCGAAAATATGAATTTTAGATTGTGCCTTTTCTATGAGATTTATAATTGTAGATGACGTCATCGATAATAATTTATCAAGTCGTGTGCAACTTGTATTGATCAAACACTTATTTCCATGATGATTCCTTTCAATCTTTCGAGGAACGGTTAATGGCAGAAACTCGATTTGTATTGTGTTAAATCTTTCCTGATTTTTTTAGTTATACTATAACTATCGCGGATAAATTATTGCTATTATAAAGTATTTGCTTATAATGATTATTTTCTCGCGTGGCACGCAAGTTAAGAATTCGAAAAAATTTTAATAGCTCTTCTATTTCCTTGAATGAAGTACAAGTTCGGAAAGAAGGCATCGGCCTCCGGCGGTGGTTCTCGATCTCGCAGTACACATACTCCAATTTGACAAGAAATTCTACTTAAAAAAACCTTTCCTGCCATGTAGATAATGTTGCTAGTTGCTATGCTTTATAATCGCGGCAACTACGAGATCTTCTTCTAACAATAAGAATAAACGGCGCGCGCGCGCACGGCTCTAAAGTCCGTGCTTTGACTACATTTCCGTGGGATCCGGCGGGATTGCCGAAGGGTTAAAAGGGTTAAGCAGTCGAGACTGTGCGAGTTAGGGAGGGTCGAGCGCGGTCGGCCTTGTCCGGGGCAAATTCGCGGAGCGGGACGACCAAGTTCGCCGAACTTCCATCAGGTATATATTAATCCAGATTAAAGGCCTGAGCAGAATAGTTGACTATATAATTTTAAGACAATATTTTATACTTTAAATCTTTGTTTTTAGTAACGCACAATATTGTCTTGTGTCTCACGTCTTAAACGTCTGTCAATATTTGTGAGACTTGAGACACAAGACAGTATTGTGCGTTATTAATAACAAAAATTTAAAGCATAAAACATTGTCTTAAAATTATAAGTCAGCTATTCAGCCTATTCTGCTCAGGCCCTAAAAATCTCTTAATGCCAAACATGCCAAACAAAAGTTGTAACAAAACAAAACATGCAATTTTTTATTACATTTGTCACATTTTTAAGTACACTAGCACTAGCACGTTTTGAGAGTCTCGTTTGTCGCTGGTTTATCGCTGGTTTAATGATTCGAGGGAAAAATCTAAAGAGAAAAGCAGTTTTCTAGCACAGTGTTATAAAATAAATATGACTATTACGAAAATAACTTTCTTCTCTGCTCTGACAACATATAATATTTGTGATTACGAAATAAATAAGGAATTACAATTAATTGTATTATGCATAGAGCAAATGTAGAGAAAGTGAGTTTAAAGATTGAATTAGTTTCGTTAATTAAAATTTATTAATTCTGATCCGAGAGAATATAATTGCGATAGTATTTATTGTGCTGAAACCCGAGGCGGGACATATTTTAAGTCGGTGGCCTGCTGCCTGCAGTATGTACCGTACCTATTCCAAAAGCTGGCAAACAATTGATGGTTTTATTACAACTCCCGGTGACCGATCAAATGCGGTTGTCCTCGTCGACCAAATAAATAAATAAATCTGAATTTACTAGAGACATTACGATGAGATGGCAAGGTAGAAGGGAATATGTATGATAAAGTATTAGCTCCTCGCTGGATATATGCATACAGAATTTTGAGACCCGATGAAAATCGATCGGGCCGCCTTTCTCTTCGTTCTGTTCGTCCCGGCGAAACCGGGTGTCCACAGATTGCCGGTGCGCACCATACACACAACACACATATGCGCACGCGCGCATACTCACTACATATACTCGTTCGCACGTGTGAGTGCGTGTAAAAGAAACGAGAGGTGACTACGTGACGATCGTTGCGTGTGGGGAAGAACGGTAGACGAGCCAGAACAAAAGGCAGTTCTCTCTTTCCATCTCTTTCTCTCTTCATTTCTCTTTTCGTACTGATTCTATAGGATGAGAGCAACGAGAGCGAAAGAGAACGAGAGCTTGATAGATAGATAAATAGATAGATAGATAGATAGATAGATAGATAGATAGATAGATAGATAGAAAGAGAGAGAAGGGAATGGCGAGAAGTGAAAAGGAGAGGGAAGGAGGGGGAGAGAGAGAGAGAGAGAGAGAGAGAGAGAGTGCATAGCGTATAGCGCATGATGACATCCTCGTTCGCGTAGTGTCGATTTCTCTCTTCGGATTTTGTTCTCTTTCTCTCATAAAACTATCAAAATCGCCCAGCTGCAATTCTGTGCTCGAGATGTTCGATATTTTAATTTCTGTCAATCGATCTCTCTCTCTCTCTCTCTCCCCCCCTTCCCCCTTCTCTCTCTCTCTTCTCTCTCTCCCTTCTCTCTCTCCCTTCTCTCTCCCCCCTCTCTCTCTCTCTCTCTTTTTCTCTCTTCCGGTCGCTATACATCGAATATCGCCACTGACGCTTGTTGAAAATTGGTTTTCCTTTTGATGAAGGAGAGTCTCAGCTGTTTTCGCTGGTGGTGGTGCGCGATTCCGTTTCTAGCGAAAAAATCAAACGACGTTGAACGAACGAACCATCATACATTCCATAAATATATTCACACGATTCGCGACAGACTTCCTATCTACTAATCGCGACGAGTCGCAATCATTCTCGCATCGTGTGTTAAGCTTCTATTTATTTAATTTGTCTGTTCGTCCGTGAAGCATTTTAACGCGACTTGACGCACTCCTTTCAATATTCTACTCTTAGGATTTTATCCGCGCGCCAATTAAACTACACCGCCTCCGCGCGAAAGTGCAAAGTTCCTTGGAACACAATGTAGACGGAAGCGGCGGGCGTAGGAAACACGAGACGCAGAAATTTTTTACTTTCTACTGGGCTACTGCTGTACAGATGTATCTACGTATCTACGGTTCGTAATTTCCAACCTTCCCCCTCTTGTAGCGCAGCAAAATATGTCGTCATATTTTTTGTTAGAAAATAGCTTATAGTTAAAGAAGCGTGTCATACCTTCCACTGGCACGGCTCTTTCTGGAACACCGCGTAAGACGTGTCTGATACTCTTTTTGTGTGCGCTTAACTTTTTTTTATTCACTCCACTTTCAATTAATTAGAACCATTTATTTAACCAAGTAACCAAAAATATGGTTAAATTGAAGCTCGAAAAGCGAGCTTTTCCATACGTTACGATACGATAAAATTTTTATGCGCCTACGCGCGTTTATAATTACGAGAAATAAAAAAATATATATACATGCATACACTGTCGAATGCTGGAATAATTATTGCCTTGTAATTAATAAAATAAAATAAAGAAGAATTTGTAAAACAGATTCTTCTTGGATTTATTTACTTCCTCCACTCTATTATTTACATTTATATAATACAAAGCAATCTCTCCGTGTTTAAAATCTAATCTTTAATTTTAGAAATAATTTCTTATAAACGAGGTCGAAGGCAAATTTCTGTCTCAAGAGATTGTCGTAAAAAGGTTTTTCTGAGACACTGTATAATAGATGAAGACCACTCTCGTAAACAAATGCCGAAGTACATATGGACTATCGAGTACATATGTGTATTTAACGGTTGCAAACGACGCGGAACATTTACGAGCAATGCCGCAATGGCGATTATCCCGGAACCGAAGTTACTCCGGGGAGCATAATGTTGTGTCCGGCGCGTATGAAAAATTATTCATCGTGTGCGAGTGGTGAGCGACCGCCAGCCGATACGGTATATATATATATATACACACACATTTGTGTAATTGGTTTGTTAAATAAAATTAATTGTTAAAAACCATCAAAATTCTTGCCTAATAATCGACCGTAATTACACAGTATAATAATTACCATGTTTGTTACCATGTATCACCCAAGCAACTTGCCTCACTATTTTGTCATATCTGGGGAAATACGCGAGATATTACAGCTGGCGATAATCATGGCATTATCTTGTACAAGCGTTCGGATAAGCAGATAATACGAAAACGTTTTGCACGATTTACGATATGTTTTGTAACGGTATTTTGTTAACGTCCGCGCGACACATTACTTACAATCAGTAAAATATTCTGATATTAGGGAAGTTGTTGCGCTTGTTAATAAAATAATAAACGACAATCTCTGATGATATCGATAACGTAAATAAGTCATTATGTGAAATATAATTATAAATGCGGATTATAATTATAAATCATTGAAACACAAAACTTTGAATTTTGTCATGTTAAGTATTAATTAACTAGAAATAAATTTTACAGTCTTATCTCTAGAAAGAAATGATCAAGAAGCATGGAAGCTTTACCGTCGTAAAATAACATTCGATATACATCCAATCCTTTGATAGATTTTTGTTTTTAAAAATATTTTTGTACATGAATGTTTTAATATATCGTAAGGTCTTACATTTCCTTATTTAAATATAAAATATTAAATAAAAATTTACAGTAAAATATATATATATATATATATTTTATCTTTACATTTCATATTTTTTTATACCTAATACTTTCTATTTTTTAAATATGCTGGAAATATGATTTGATGCCATTATTACGCGCACCCATATACGTAGAGAGACACTGAGAAAGGGGAGGGAGAGAAAGAAAGAGAGAGAGAGAGAGAGAGAGAGAGAGAGAACACATATATACAAAGCAAAATGTACTTTATGGCATTTTAAATTAGTATTTTTATATCATTACGCGTCATATTCAAATGACACAGCGTAAAATATTTACGGTTTTAGAATACATGTATATATAATATTGCGTATGAAATATTTTATGAAAGTACACTCGATTCTACTACCGTCTATATAACATAAATATATTACGATTCGTTGTGTAAATAAATATTGAGCGCGGTAGAACACAAAGGTATACTCGATAGCAGCTGTAGATGCAGATAATGTAAGCCCGATAGTGCATCAACCCGTCAAGCCATCTATGCTAATCGATCTCGTTGGTATTATATACATGCACGCGTTTACATAACCGACTAGTTTCCATACATATATGTATGTCAATAGCGCAATAAATACAACTTTCATAACTTTGGAAAAAGTACTACTTTATTAATACGAAACTGCATAACTACATTATATGTAAATTGTCAGAAGAGTTACTTATTTATTTATTTATTTAGTAAAAATTATTTATACTTGTATCTAGAATATCTAAAAATAATCGAACAAAGGAGTAGTAGTCGAATAACATGTGAGATAAAACATTTATCGACATATTTATATGAGATATATTATTTCATTAAAGTAAAAGGGTTATTTCTAATTCTAGTCAAACGAAGAATCTTGATTCTTCTATATATTAACAGAAATCTCATTAAAACGTGACGTCAGATGAAGACTAATATAATAAGTGCAGTTCTCAACTCGCGTATAGAGGATTAAAAATCTCTTCTTTTTTTTTGAGGATAGAATGGGATATAGAACGCCTTTCGGCTACCGCCGAAACAGTTGGATAATCGGATTATTTTAGTATTATTGTGCGTAAAACATGCTCATCGTTATCGTATGACGATGACATCATTGACATCGTGACGGTAGCGGCGCCCGCGCCGCGCCGCGCCGGTAGCTTTTCGCACAGTTAGAGTCGCACCACGCCGGAAAATCGATTAGTATGGATAACCTCGGGTTATTGAGTCTCGATACGCTACTGAATCTGTATCGTCTAAATTGCGTTATCGGAACTATCTTGTGCATATCAATATGTTTTTTATACAATTTCGCATTTCCTTTATTCCTAATTTTAGTTATTTTAATAGCTATTATATTTGTGTGTGTGTGTGTGTGTGTGTGTGTGTGTGTGTGTGTGTGTGTGTGTGTGTGTGTGTGTTTAGGTAGGTTTATAATTATGAATATCTAATAATTCCCTTGCCAATTTGATATTAAATAGACATTAAAAAAATTGTTCAGATATTTAAAGCAACAAATTACATTCTTATATTACGCATTACATAAATAATAATAATACATCTCTTTTAATACTTCTTGGATATTTTAGATTAACATATACACATATTTCTATTTTTAATAGTATATAGTAAAATATATAATAATTCTGAACATATTCTGTATTCTGTATTCTGTGATGATATAAGACTAGATGATACTTTGCAAATATTACCTAATGGGTATCGCTATATAGATAAATGATTATCTCAAATTAAGTGGTAATATTTCCCCTAGTTCAAACTGTATCATTTCACATAAACGTTCTGTCTTAACGTGCCGATTGCTCGTCCTTTTCACGGATTTTCCACGAGTGTCATATGTCATATATTATACCAGTAACAAAAAAGTTGTTATAGAATGAGAAAAGTAAAAGTCTATCCTAATTTTTCTCTTTCCCTTCTTGTGTTTTTTTCTCATTCAAGATCGATTTTCTTTCTCGGAATTGTGAACTGGAATAATAAAACTTATCTTTTTCAACTGTCTCTCATATGACGCGCGGCCGTCATCCCCGAGACAGTGTTTTCCAATAATAATAAGATGGGCAGTAATGGTAAGTCTCTTGAAAATCTTATACACGGTGCTACCTCGCATGTGTATAACGCGATATGTAAGATAATAGAGGGAGGAAATATACGTGGAATATGACCAATTGCGGCAGGTGCGCCAGTATATGTATACACTATATGTGTAAGAGAAAAATAAGCGGATAGAGAGCGTAATGGTGATATCTACGAAACGAGACGCCACTTTATTGATTTGGTTGGAGATGCTGTCCCCGTACAATACTCGCCTTCCCGAGTTTGGTTCGTGCGTTTCCACTGACAGAGATCGAATTTCTAGGGATCGAAGCTCACGCTGAATGATTGGCCGGGAATGGCCACCGTGGGTCGAAATGTTAGTTTACCAAGTTTTATTATATAACGATTAACATTTTAGATTCAGGATTTTTGTCTGGTGACATTGTGTGAAATCGTCTGAATTCATCACGCTCGTTGTACAATCATATAACTTGTTTTAGTCAAATCACGAATAAAATCGGTTTAGCTGTTTGTACAAATATATCTGTATCTTATCGACAGTGATGACACGTAGATGTCAGACGAGATAGAATTATCCACTTCTATTACATTCTTATATACAGATTTTATTAAAAGAAACGAAAAGAATCTGTATGAAAAAGAAATTAAAAATAGCCTTAAATAGAGTATTGAGGTGATTGTACATGTATTGAAACTTAATATATGCATTAATGAAAACTCATTGATTAATACTGACTAAATAAAACTTCTCTCTCTCTCTCTCTCTCTCTCTCTCTCTCCCCCCTCCCTCCCTCCCTCCTCTTCCCCTTTCTTTCTTGAAAAATGATTCGATAATCCTATTAAATCTAATTATTTTCAGATAATTTGTAGCGTTGTTTTATTTCTTGTTTTACTTTTCTCTAATTATTGCAATATTTCTATAATTATTGTATGATTAATTCGAGAAAACTGAATTTTCTTTCCGTTGATTATTGAAATTCAGTTAATGGTGCAAATTTTACTATGTAAATAAGAAATATGTTTTTGGTGAAGAGAATATGTTGCTCGTCTCTGTGAAGTTGGCACCTCACTTTCAAAAATCGAAAGATTTATCAATAGTTCTATTTGCACCCGCAATAGTTCTACAGTTCCTGCTAATTTTTAGAAATAGTTCCGTTGATTTAGTTAAAAAAAATGAATTTTGAAAATATGAGGTGCTAACTTCCCGTAGCACCTCATGTTTCGAAAAAAATAATTTTAACCATGACATTTTATAGTTCTCGAAAAGTTCTACAGTTCTTGATAGGTTTTAGCAATAGTTCCGGTCAATAAGTATTTTTAAACAAATTTTTAATCTGACCACGAGCACCTCAAGTTCCAAAAAAATTGATTTTTACCATGAAATTTTATAGTTCTCAAAGAGTTCTACAGTTCCTGATAGATTTTAGCAACAGTTCCGGCCTCCAAATATTTTTTTAACAATTTTTTACTGTTACCGCTGGCACCGCACACAAGAGTAAAGTCATGAATCGCAGGCAGTTCCGATCGACTTCTTGACAGTTCTCGATAGTTCTCGCATAGTTCCAACAGTTTTTATAGGTTTTAGCAACAGTTCCAGCCTCCAAATATTTTTTTAACAATTTTTTACTGTTACCGCTGGCACCGCACATAAGAGTAAAGTCATGAATCGCAGGCAGTTTCGATCGACTTCTTGACAGTTCTCGATAGTTCTCGCATAGTTCCAACAGTTGCCAAAACCTATAAAAACTGTTGGAACTATGCGAGAACTATCGAGAACTGTCAAGAAGTCGATCGGAACTGCCTGCGATTCATGACTTTACTCTTGTGTGCGGTGCCAGCGGTAAAAGTAAAAAATTGTTAAAAAAATATTTAGAGGCCGGAACTGTTGCTAAAATCTATCAGGAACTGTAGAACTCTTTGAGAACTATAGAATTTCATGGTAAAAATCAATTTTTTTGGAACTTGAGGTGCTCGTGGTCAGATTAAAAATTTGTTTAAAAATACTTATTGACCGGAACTATTGCTAAAACCTATCAGGAACTGTAGAACTTTTCGAGAACTATAAAATGTCATGGTTAAAATTATTTTTTTCGAAACATGAGGTGCTACGGGAAGTTAGCACCTCATATTTTCAAAATTTATTTTTTTTAACTAAATCAACGGAACTATTTCTAAAAATTAGCAGGAACTGTAGAACTATTGCGGGTGCAAATAGAACTGTTGATAAATGTTTTGATTTTTGAAAGTGAGGTGCCAACTTCACAGAGACATGTTGCTCTCTATTCAAAGATATTTTTGAAATATTTCTAAAGCGAAAAATGTTTGAGAAAATTATTAAGTAATATACATGGGAGGGACACGATTATTTTGGTACGAAGTACAAATCAGAACTATCGGTAGGATAAGCGTAGCGTCGTCGAAAGTTTTTCTGAGGTTAGAAGACGTTTACTCCCGCGGCAAGGCGACAATATCGAAATCCGGGTTCCATTGAGAACCTTTGGGGCCGCCCTTCGTGAATGTGCGCGAAGGGCCGGAAGGGCGGAGGGGGCCTATGATGGGAAGGGTCGTCGCCCGAAGGGCCGACGGGAACAGGCGCCAATCGGAACACAACGGCTGCTGCTCGTCAAGTCCTCTATATAAACGGGCTTTACAATATTTACGAATAACCGCGGCCGATTAAGCGCAAAAGCATCGGCAAGAGGAGCGGAGAATGAGGGCGAAGAGTCGTATTAATTCTTTCGCTATCTACATTCTACACTTTATTAAGAAAGAAAATTGGGATTTTTCATGAATTATCACTTTATATGACCGTATAATTTATCATTCTTTCATGCTTGTAATATATATATAATATATAATAAGCCAATTCTTTAGAATAAGTATCTTGATTGAAATTAAGAAACAAATTAAATTTTTTTTATAAATTTTTGTAACCAGTTTTTTTTTTAATTTTTTGATATTTTTCATAGTTCATCTTACATGTTAGTCTGTTTAGTCCTTTCTAACATAAAATGTGTATAATGTGTGCGCGTGCGTGTGATTTATCATTTCTATAATAATTATTTGTATATGTATAAAAATAATTAGAAACCATTTTTTTTCTCCGGTAAACTGTATTGATACGTAAAATATCAGTTAGCACTATTTTCCTTTCCCTCAATCGTAAAGCGGTCACGCGCGGTGCAGTAAAGTGCAACGGAGCTGCAACGCGCTATATACTTTGTTCAAGTATAAATATTACATTATAAGTAACTCTTTATATTTAAAACCAACATGTCGATTTTATTGCGCTCGATTGTCGCATAAAGCATTTTTGCCAAAGTATCCATGATTTGTGATACTCGAGCCATTTATTTTGAAAATGCATCCCCGGTATTCAAGCGTCAACCGTGCGCGAATCTCAAAGTCTAAATACATTGCGCTTTTGCAAAATATGCGGCTTAAATAAACGGATTATATACATCCAAAGCGACCTTTTAGAGATTCCAACGCGTTTCAAAAGCAAAATCCGCAACACAGTTAAATGCGGCGAAAGAGTCTTTGTCTCTGTCTTTGTCTCTGTCTCTGTCTCTGTCTCTGTCTCTGTCTCTGTCTCTCTCTCTCTCTCTCTCTCTTTCTCTCTCTCTCTCTCTCTCCCCCCTCTCCCCCTCTCTCTCTCTCTCCATATACAGAGATGGAATTCGATTTACTACAGTCATCATAGAACGGCTCAATGCGCAGCGCTTTTATAGTTGTTATTATAAAATCAAAACGTGAGTAAACGGTCGCAAAACAGCCGGGCACACGCTCTGATAACTTTGCGATTCGCGTTTTCCAATAGGTTAGGTCAGGGATTAGGTAGTATAAAGCGGCAACACAACACACAACCTTCCAAATTGCCATAGGTGCGTTAGCTAGATTTTGCCCCATTCGTTCGACGTGAAACATCGTCGAAATTCCAGGCTGTTAATTATTGCTTTGCGAGAATCAATCAATTCGGAACAGATTGCTTTGATGTTTACTCTCGACAGAAATTGCGCGCAATTCTTTGCACCCATTTCCAGCTTGTACGAATATCATTCTTGCGAGAATGGATTTAACTCACCAAATATGTGCCAAGTATCCTTTCAATCCTATAAACAACATGTGAGTTTTACGTATACAGTACAACTTTTATAACACACAGTAACGTGTATGTATAACAAATTTCGTTTTTTAAGAATATCTCATTAGCGCAAAGTGAAAGCAAAAGAAAAATTGATAAAGCTCGAATGTTTAAGTTTTATTATCTCTGCTTTGGTTTATAAATAGCTTGCAACTTCTTGTGATACTAGAGAGTCGCACACATTCGTTTACGCTTATGGACAAATTTGTGTGTATACGGTATGTGTTGTGTGTAACACGAACGAACCTTTCTGCAGCCCTTGACGTCTTCTCTCTCTGAATTGTGACCATAAGAGTTGTTCGATCTTCTGCATTTTCAAATGTGATGGATGAGTCGAGTTCTGATACTTTTGAAATGAATAACTCGATGATCTATAGTCTATATGTATAATATTCGACTATTATATACAAGATTATCAGACACAATTTCTTGTACAATTTTCTATATTTGCAAATTGAGAAATTTAACATCGATTTTTCTTTATTTGATATGCGCAAATTTCATTGATTTAATCTTTTCCATAGTTTATATGCATTCCATTATGAATATTTTGCATTTTAAATATGCACATAGTCTCTATTTGAACGTATTAAAAATATAATTAAACATTATTATATTAGAAGAAAAAAAATTAATACACGATCTGTATTATATCCAATCAATTAGAATAGAATATTCGATTAACCATGAGCGCAATTTTGCGAATAAATGGATAAGCTAATATTAATCATACATTTGATCTTCTCGAATTATATTGAGAATATATAAAGAGAATAAATAAAGTTTATGATGATTATAATTTTTGATACTATTCAGTTTTAAAAATTTATTGTTAAAAACCTAAATTTTTTTTAATTGTATGTGTTCTTACTACGAAGTAACTGTGGCACATTTATAATTCCATTCATCGTGCAAACCTGCAAACGATCGAACATAAAGTATCCATCACTAACGCCTAAAGATCAAGAATCAAAGGCTCATGTTGGAATATTTGTCGCAACTGCTCACTCACTCTTTGATTTTCCGGGCGACGCGGCGATAGAATGAACCCTATTAGTTGTCTCGTGTATCAATCAAATTTGCATCTCATCGTGGGCCCGCAGGGAAGAATCGCGAGTAGGTAATAATCCGGATTTCTGGCTTACCCAATCGTTACTAAATCCTTGAATATTCATCCACTCGCGGTACGGTGTGCGTTTCCATTGTTTTCTAAACAGATTGTCCGATATCGTGGCTGGCTCGATGTACCACGGACACGCTTTGCTTCTCGGTCGATTCTCCCTCGGCACACACAACGCGCGCGTGCGCTTGTGTGTGTGTGTATCGACGTATATGGACTTACGTATGTGTACGTCCATATCCATGATACGCATGCGTGTAGCCATCGGAAGGGCCGACGTCGACTCATTGTGTCTTTCCACGCGTTTCCCTGAGGAATAAGAATTATATACATGCATAACGTGCACATAATAAGCGTTACATCCGCGCGCGTACATGCACCACCATCTTTCCTCGCCTAATCGGACCAATAACCCTGCGAACGTTGTCGCGTGTTGCATTATATGTGCACTCTACTCTCTTCCGACGACTTTAGCACATCTTTCTCAAGAGTGACCTGTTTATTCTCGCGATTCGGCGTCACTGGATCACAAGCAGATTGAACTATCTATAATTAAACAGACATTACTCGAAAATATTTTCTCTTCTCAATATCGATGAGACATCAATTTTTGCTTGATGTGACAGTAACGCAATTAACTTTTTCATCGACAGAATATATTTTTTGATTAGTAATTATAATATACTCACGCACACAACGCGCGCGCGCGCACGCGCACACGACACACACACACACACACACACATTTTTTATTATTTGTACTTTTTTTATGATCAATATAAAATTTTATTTTTGCAATTTTGTTTGGAAGTAATAATGAAAAGAATTAATAAATTATCGTTATACATGCGTTGTTACATCGCCGATAACAGTTCTCCAAGGAAACGTATGTGACACGCCGTGCCGTGCATCAAAGCTGCGCCTTCGAGAAGGTCACAGATTGGTCGATGATGATTAATCACGAACATTATCTTATCATGAGTTGAATGCTCCTATCGTTCGTACGGCATCGCTAGTTAATTTGTACGACAAGCTGGCGCGACAAATAAATTACATTATTTGTTAAATTTTATTTTAATCAATGTAATACTCTTTAGCGACTTATATTCCATAAAATCACTCACAATTCGTGCATAAGTACGAATATTATTTATTTTCTCACTAATTTTCCTAAAATTATTCACCTATTTTTATTTTTTCTTTGAACAAAATATTGTGTCTAATGAAACGCTAGAATTTGATGGATAAAGATAAATGATGAGATAAACGAGTTTTATTTCAACGAGAAACACAGTCCCTATAATAATAGTTTTAGTATACTTAAAGGAAAGAAACGATTAGGTTATGATTGAGGCAATGTGTAGAAATTCGGATTTTAAATAGGTATAAATCGGGCATTAACTTTAGAGTTAAACTTTGGAAGACTGAAAAATAAAGAAAAATTAAAAGATCTGTTATCAGTATAATATTTGAATAGCTTTCGCGTATGTTTCACGCTTTGGTTCCAATCATCAAGTCTTATCGAGAAACGAGACATAATCTGCGCATACATTACCGAGTCCTTATTCCCGATCTAAACTGTAAGCGCAAACGACAGGCAGGCGTGACGGAATAGATTTTGTTAAAGACCAGAACGTCGACTTTCTCAATAATCTTTTCCTTTCTTATTTCTTTACTTATCTATTTTTTTATACCTTCAAGTTCGTTGATGGCATCATAAGTCTCCAGACAGTGAAAACAATGTGCTCGGATGAGTAATTCTCCTTCGAATATCTCTAAGCTAATTGCGAGATACCGCGGAGGGGGGGAGAGGGAGAGGGGGGGAGGGAGAGAGAGAGAGAGAGAGAGAGAGAGAGAGAGAGAGAGAGAGAGAGAGAGAGAGAGAGAGAGAGGAAGAGAGAGGGAGAGAGAGGGAGGAGGACATGGAAGGAAAGTAAGAAAAGGAGTAAGCGAGAAGCAAATATATCGAAGAGAGTAGGAAGAACGAAGACAGGATGGACACTGGATGACCTGTCTGTTTGTCTTGTAATACACTGTTAGTCATACGCATACTTGCCTACTTAGGAAATTCGAAGCTGAGTATGGTGACGAGACCTTGTGTTCGGTAGAATTGACGCCGTCGCCATCGTGAGCGTATCGGAGCAGCTAGACTGCTAGAGGATTGGCGCTGTACATATATCGGAAGCCCGATGCGATTTTCTACCCGAGAATAACGGCATTTCACGGCGAAACAACCGACTCTACCTACCTACCGCTTTCGCATCGCTGCTTCAGGAATCGCTCGTAATCCTTTACGTGGACGTAACGCTCTTTGCAAAATCTATGTGAGAACATTGTGTATACTTATAAATAAGTAATGCTCTCTTTCTCAATAATTGCAAACCAGAAATACTGAAGAATCTTTTAGATAATTGAAAAAAATTTTTAAATCTTCATAATTTCACAAAATTTAAAAATCCTATAAATTCAAAACTAATCTTTTATTTAATAAATAGTTGTTATTTAAATAATCTTTATTTTTATATCTGGACGATTTTATTAAATAAAAATCAGATATAAAAAATATATAGTAAATTAGAAGTATAATAAACAATACCCATAGGTATACGTGAATAATGCGAGTGCTGCTGAGTGCTATTTAAACAGCTGCATCGAGGAATCCTGCGTATGACCTATAATTAAATGCGCTATTTTTCGCCATGCTAGAATTGCTGCACTCTCTCGATACATTGAGAAAACTCGAAGACGCGAAGACGAAATAGTGTTATCAATGATATCTGCTAAAGAATTAGCATATACTCTTTTTATCTCTGTATGTCTGTGTTTAAGCGTGCGCGCGCGCGTGCAGATATCAAATGTAAATTACAATAGTTTTCATAAATCAGTATCAACATAAATCGGTGTTCCCTGATTCCGTACATAACAAATCTACACACACTATATAATCTATTTCAATCTGAATAAATTGCTCTATATGGTAATTATATGTACTGAAAGACACATTATTAAAAGAAGATAATTTAAAATACCATGATAGTGACAATGTTTTGCAATTGGATAATGTTGTGGCAAAAGGGTTAACTCAAGACTTTGTTCGCTTTTAACGTGAGCGGAAAGGAGTGAAAGTTAATCTTTAACGCGTTGTTACAAAAGCATAATTGCATAGTTAGCCAATCGAACGATCATTGTTTTGAAGCAAAATGATAGATCGCATCAAACTATCATTAAAGCCCTTATGCAATCGACTCGCACTGCTCCTTGCTTTTTTGCATACTTTGCAATTGGACACAGGTATCAATATGTAAAACGGAGTAGTTGGTAATCATACTGACGATTCATGTATATTAGGCTGCGGTGTCTAATTGTCCTGTCTGATTTGCTTGCTACATGAAATATTATCGTATATGAAGAAAGATATAAAGAAACACAATATTCAATAATAAAAATAAAGACAAATTTTCACAATATTTTGTCTCTTTAATAACATTTCGTAATTAGATTCTTGACTTTTTTATTTTTAATATCCGTTATGTGTTGGAGAATATATATGGATTTCTTGTTTATAAAAAAGAAATAGTTTCAACTTTGAATTTACATACAACAGTGGTATGGGGTCAATGGGGTGTTGGATTAATATTTGTGATCATTACGATTTTAGAATTTTTTCTTTTATTAATACTTATTATGTTGAGAAATTTCTCTTTTTTTCTTCGTATATAAGACAATTAAAATTATTGAATTTACGTAACACTTTTAATTAATATTCTCATATCTCCACTTGACAATGAGGATGGCCTATTATTATTAAAACCTTCCAAAAATATGCCTCATGATTCAGCACAAAGCTCTTCTAGTAGAGTATTTTCGAAGAGTCGAAGGTAAGACGGTCGGGCGTCGCTAAGAGATTGTAACGCATTGCGTCGAGATTGGGAGAGAGTAGAAGGAAGAGGGAGGGGAGGGAGAGGGAGGGAGGAAGAGAGAGAGAGAGAGAGAGAGAGAGAGAGAGAGAGAGAGAGAGAACATAAGCGAGAGATGCGTAAAACCCATCGCGTGCGTTTCATGTGCGATCGTTTGTCGAACGAGAGCGCGGTACTCGTCTTTATTTTCAGCAGCTACGCAGGCTATTTTTAAGTGACTTTGATCATTTCGAACGCCTCTCTCTTTCTCTTGAGCGCCATTCGATATATCAACGCAAAGAAGCTCTCTTTCAATGCAAACTACAAAATCCGACCGAGTAAAATCTGACGTTCTACAGTTCTACGCGTTTAGACAATGAGAATCAATTATGGTGCCGATACGTTGCTTTCATTGATTTTTCACGATTTGATTTAAAAAATATGCAATTTCCGTTATGAAAGTTATGGATATAATCTATTGTATTATGCAAATATATTTATTATAAAATTATAATTTAAAGAAAAGTAGCTGTAGAATTGCAAGTAGTGATTGCGTGTATAATATTCAAGCTTATATAATTGTTTATATTTAATTGTAAAGGAAATAAAATATATTCTCTGACGTATAATATCATTTTAGTATGCATACACATACGCACAAGCAAGTTCCTATTGAAACAACTTCATTAACTATACTGATAGCTATAGTTAACGATATATAGAAGGCATGATAATGTTAAAGCTTCGCATTATCGATTTGTTTCTACTCCAATTCTCATCCATTGCGCAAGATAGAATATATATTGTAATTTTTCAACGAAAAACATCAGAAGCAAAAAAGAAAAAGGTTTACCGGCATAGAAGGAGGTGGGTGTATTGCATCTCACTATTGTTTACTCTTTCAGAGTAAAGCAAAAATTGTAATTACGATCTGGCGATCGCGAGCGTAACCGCAAGGTGTAAAGATGAATCTCGCAACTTATCGCGCGCGATTATAATGCAGGCTCGGTGATACTCAGCTCATATGCTGATAACAGTGTTTACAGAATCTGACCCGGTGTTATCTTCGCTAGCTTCCGCAATGTCCACGATTCTTCGCAGGATGCCTTGTGAGGCTAAAATTTATTGAACGGTTTCTCAACGCCGCGCCGCGCCGGTGACCCCGCTTTGTTACGTCGTATGTGCATGTGTAGTGTATATCATGCAATAGAAACAATGTGTTTGAACGTCACGATTATCTGTAGTTGAATTTGATCGACGTCAAGCAAGATGCATTGTCTCTAGCGTAGTTAATTTATTTATAATAAATGCCGAAGAATACTGAGAATGACGCGATTATATGCATCGCGTTCGAATCTTCAAATGTCTCTTTTAACTCTCCGAATGAACGTTCTTTCACCAATTGTAGATAAACATTGAGATTACACATAATATAAATATATTCCAAGGATGTTGATAGATAAATTTTTTACATATTTCGATGATTATATTATTTCTGATCTATAATTACTTATTCGTGTACATTCAGTTGTCGCGTGATCGGAGCGTGTGTGTGTGCCCGGCGACAGACAGCGACTGCCTGCCAGCGCGCGCATGCGCTCGCCGAGCTCGCGCTTTGGTCGGTATGCGACAATATACATATATATATAGAAATAGGAAACGAAAAAAGAAATATTACTATATTTCGTGGAAAGTCAACACAAGGATAGTCAGTGGGTTAACTAGGAAGTTAACTAGGAAGAATTAAACAAATACATAATAACGAAGTGGATACATAATTAAAGTGATTAATGGCTCTCTCTTGTGTAAGAAATAAAATTAGCAATCAGTTGTTGTATGTACTTTGTAATATATTATGAAATTTGTTACAATCCGTGTAAAGCTTCATATTATGTAGATAAGTATATCATTTGAATACGTCCATTTTATAATATTATTCACACATCACGTTTTCTTTATATTTCATAATATTTCAAATACATTATATGGCGTCTGCAGGGGGAACCGAGGCGGCTGGTGGACAATGCTCCTATAGCGCTAGCGATTCTGTTCTTTCGGTGTTTCATTCCTCGACTATATTTTTCTTTCTTTCTTTTTCTGCCTCCCTCCCCCGCCTCTCTCTCTCTCTCTCTCTCTCTCGTCGCACTAGGAGTATCGTTATAGAGAAATGTCCTCGTTGCATTTAAGCCTCATTATTTTAAACTGTCTAAAATTAATATGCTTGACTGTAAAAGGGTTACCTTCCGCTTCATGACAAGTCGAGATCGATTTTCCCATTGTGGACCTTTTTTTCAGAGATTTCATTCGAGCATTTTGCTGCGCGAAACCGCTAACGTATAAGTAGATACGAAAAAGATCTCTAATGAAAACAGTGACTTGCAAGTAGGGGGGAGCCAAAACTCTTCTTAGCCTTTTCTCCGCACTTGTGTCTAATTTGTGACTCGTTTTTTCGTCTTTTCCCTGGACTCTTTCTCTCGTCCCTTTCCATCAATTTTCATTCGAATTCTTCGCAAAAAGTACACGGCACGCGGGCTCTTTCTGAATCATCGCTTTCCGCGTATGACCAAGAATTTATGACAACGCGTAATATACGTATTAATTTCAACGCTCGTATATAATTATGTATTCCACACTCGCGGTTATGTCGCGGTATATACCATCACCATCGGCAGTAACTTACATAAGAATTATGCAAGAATTAGGTACCTGGTATCTTCCGTGTCACACAACAGTCGTCGATGCGTGTGTTATCTGCGCTGTAATTAAATTTCCTAGCGTAGGTATATCTCGAAGGAAACCGAACAAATATAGTGAAATTGAATTTGGTAGTGGGCAATGGCAATTCTGGCCATTTCACTTTTACGCAGATATTTTCGATGCAACTGCGCAATAAATGATCACAATTACTGCATTATTTATTTTCACGCGAAGAGTGCAACCAACTAAATCGCTGTCGCTTTATGCGTCGATCGAGCTAAACTCAGATTGTATTCCGTTGCCCGTTCGTTAAACCCGACTGCAAATCTACTATTGCAGAATTACAGCTCAGTTAGTTTTGGCTACGTAATAGTTGATTGTGTAGTGACAAATCATTTGAGGGACGGGAACCCATTCATTGTGCTCTTTGTTAATTCACTGCTATAATAGTTGGCAATCTTTGTATAAATATTGTTGCATTAAAATTCTAGACGCATATACAGTTCTATGTTAAGATTTGTAAAGGCTACACATTATATATATATTTATATGAAATAAATAAATAATTTTCAAGCTAAAATTAGCTACATTATTTTTTTGCGTCTTTCAAAGTTTTAGTGTTTTTTTCTTCTATTTAGTATAGGTATAAGCTTCATGCTATTCAGCAAGATCTGTTGTAAAAATTGTATCGATGGCACGACGAAATCAAAGATTGCGGCACGGGCGTACGTTTGTGTTGTATGCGTTATACGGTGACGACACAGAGTGATTCTACATGAACTGCGCGATAAGATTAAACTGGATCGAGCCGGTCGATTATTATACCATGACGACGCGATGGAGCGCGATATTCATGCGTATACCGTCCGACTTATTGTTGCCGACTTATGCAATTGATATAGGTACCTCGACGGCCTTAACGTGCGAAAAAAATAACTAAGAAAAGCCAGTCTAAAAAAAGACATTATGAAATAATATGAATAAGCTGTTAGCGATTAGAAAATATGTGTTACCTACGAGATAATGTGTGTTAAGTTATCAAATACAAACCACAATACTCGGTCAAAAATTGCTTAATAGTCTTTTAATACAAACAAAAAGAAGAGTGTTTAATAACACAGCTTTATGATAGCGTTTGCAGAAATAAGAAATGATATATAATATTGTCAATACATTTATAGATACTATATAAATTATTTATTTATTACGATAATTACAAGAAACAATTAACTAAATTAAAAGATGAGTGCCTAACACTAAAAATAGATAAGTCGCTCTATCTTTGTGAGTATTGATTGGTTAGAGCGAGAGCGAGAGAGAGAGAGAGAGAGAGAACATATAGTGATATAAAAAATTAAATATATCACTTGAAATATATTTGTTCAAATATATTTTTATATATAGTCTACTTATTTGTTACGTTTTGTTGCAAACTTCGTTATTAATAATGGAATTAAATATGATTATAATGTGACCATATCTTTTTCTGGTATCCTTTACATAAGCATTGACGCAATTGATGTAAAAACATCGATGCGATGTTCGATATACTTGGTTTTGCGCTTTATGTAATTTGTACGAGTTCAGAGAAAGGTAATCGAACGATTAAACATCATGCGGACATCGAAGTGACGGGAGGTGAAGTTTTAAAAAATCAAACATTATTTTTACAATTACAGTTTATATAGACGTATACAGGTTATTATATAGACGTCATGTAAGGAAACAGCTGGTCGCTTTTTTCTTACTTGGTTTGCAGTCTGGCTACTTTTGCATTTCGTAAAGTGGAAACCTCTCTCACTTGCTTCGCGATTTCCTCCTCCTCTTTTAATTTTTTTTCCCTCCTTTACTTCTATTTCTCGTTACACTTATCGTGCATCCTAAACTATTTTTCAATATTTTTTAATGTCTATATAATCACTACTTCTCGCCAAATACTTCATTTAACGAACGTTCGTTTGCGGATTTGTGAGTTTACAGTCTCTTCAGTCATAAATATAACAGATACGTTCATTCAAAGCATGCTTGAACAGTGAGGAAGATAGGAAAGTTTGTTGTGAAAACCTTCTTCAGGAAAGGAATTCTTTGAAAAAGACCTTTGTACGCGGTAAAAGTAGCTTGTCCTACATAAACGATTTTGTCTGTGGTATTGTTTTTAATATTTTTGAAACATAAAAATTGTATTGATTTTAATGAGATGTATATCTCGCATTCGCTCTTGAATATAAAAATTTCACAATTTAAATATTTCAGTTACATTTATCAAGAGACACGGTAGTGTCTCACGCCAAGTAGGTATACGCGCAACGAGACAGACCGTGCAGTATCTTTATTATATATGGTTACGCGAATTATATGAACGTATAAGTAAAAAATTTTAAATCGAAAGTTATATTTTTTGTCAGATCTATTTAAAACTTTTTTTTCCTTTTCTTATATAGCGTGCTTTTACCCGATCAGCTCCTTCACTTATTCCATTCAATTGTTCATTTTTCTATTTTCCGTATTTTTATAGCGCATTTCAATATTTATCATTAGCGTTTAACTCAATCGTCATATTTGTTATCGATCGAAAAAATTTTTAAATGGTGTGGCACGAATATGAAGCACATCTGTTTCCTTTTTTCCCCTCCTCTCTCTTTCTTCGCTTTATTCTTCCCTGAGAGACTTCTTTCGCCGCTATTCCGACGTAGCTTTTCGCCAAAGTCGTAGCCTCTTTAACCTGTGTCCGCGTCTCAGCTGAGAAACGGCTCGCAAACGGTCTTTAAACCGGTCGCATGCCATGCCACAAGGAGCAGAAGAAGCGATGGTTTTACGTCGTTACGCTATCCTCGCGCGTTTGCTCGCACGCTTGCGCAGGGATCCTTGTACTTGGCGGAAGAAACGATCCTTTTGCGATCCCGCATGAGCATAAGCAAAAATTTCGTCTTTCGTTTCTTGATTTATAGTGATAATTGTAATTATCATTATCGTCATCGGGAAATCGACGACGATAATGATAATTACAATTATCACTACAAACCGACGACCGACTTTGCATAACTTGACTTCTCTTTAGAGTGGCCAAAACTGTGGACGAATCTGTTCGCTGAATCATATAAGATTTATACGAATCTTCTTAATACTCATTGTCAATTGAAACGCAACTTATTAATCCTGAAGCAAATCTTTGTAATTTTTGTTTCAAAGATTATAATCATTCTTTCGATGTAGATATAGGATTACTAGATTTAAATTATTTCTTTTAATATACAATAAAGGAAATCTCTTTTTATAAGGATTACTTATTAATTAAGATAAAAAATCATAGGATACAATTACATAATAGGGTACAATTGCAAGAAATTCGAGTTTTGATAATAGAGAAAAGAACATAGCACGCACATCTTTTCTCATTTTGTCTTTTCTATCTTGTCACTTGTTTGATCATTTGTGTAACCTTACACGACGACGCATATACAAAACGTTCATTATCATTTTATTGTCACTATTATATATTACTTACTGGACTGCTCAGCATTCAATAATTGACTGGTATAATCTTTCGACTGAAAATTTCGCATACCTAGGCACTTTTGTACAAGTCTTAAACTCGACAGCTATTGTGTTCTGGTTTGTTTCGACACGTTTCGACAAGAATGCCCACATTTCGTACAGGCAAGCACGCGTCTTTGTCGTAAATAAAAGTGAGCAAGTGAGAGGAAAGAGGAGGGGGAGAAAAAGAGAAAGAGGAGGAGAAGAAGGAGAAGGAAGAAAGGGCTGAGAAAGATGCGTTCTACAGGATCTGCATCGAGCAGGTTTTCAAGCCGCCTTCGAAATGTATGCGACGCTACGATTCCTTCGAATTTTAAACACATATGATGCATGATTTCCTTTGTCCTGAGACTTTATATAAAATATATATATATATATATATATATATATATATATATATATATATATATATATATATATATATATATAGAGAGAGAGAGAGAGAGAGAGAGAGAGAGAGAGAGAGAGAGAGAGAGAGAGAGGGAGAGGGAGAGAGAGAGGCAATTACAAAGCGAGAAAATAAAAGTAACGAGCGATAGAGATGTAATGCGCGAGAAGGAGAGGGAAAATAGGAAAACATTGTGGAAAGACGAAAGAAAGGTGGGAAAGGGGCGAGGGAGATAGCTGCCGATGAACAAAGATGAACGGAGTGAATAACATGTAGCATATTTTTAAGATAAACGCACTCTGCTCATACTTTGTATAGGTGCCTTTTGTCAAATACGTATAGAGGAGTTGCCGCTTTGCCCACCTCTTGGAAGTCGGAACTAGCGGAATAGCGGAAACTAACTTTTCCCAATTGTACCGACAAAAAGGGCGCGTTTTCGTTGGAAAATGGACAATTTTCTCGAGTAAGCAAGAACTTCCAATAGACGAATCCTCTTTTAAATCGTTTATCATATTAAAAAACGGATTTTGCAAAAGATCAAGAAAAAGGTAATCGTTAAGTAATGAATTTCTCGTATAGACACTTTTAGAAAATGACTTTATGCTTACGATAATAACAGCGAACTTGCCGAGCAATTATCGTAAAAGCGTTGTACTTTTTGCGCAGCGGATCGAACGAGTATCTCGATGAGAAGAAAAAGCGCGGTGTACGATGGTCTCTACAATAGGAGTCCACGACGAGAGCTACGTGCTACGTGCTCGACCAGGCGAGGTAATCATGCAGTGGGAAATTCTTTGCACCGAAATCCTTTTTATTGAGCCACTTCCATTGTGTCCCTCCCTTTGCGCCGTTCCTTGACTACTCCGCTTGTCGCTGGTTTCGGTACAGCGAGCGAGGGGAATTTTCGTGTAACGTAGCACTCGTGAGACGTTGTAGATTTATCCTTTAATACATATATACATATACATATACAATAGACACACACACACACACATATAAATCTATCATATATTTTTATCTTTATCAAAAAATTAAAATACAATTTAGAATATAATAAATTAATGTTTTACGTTTTTTTAATTAATTGTAAGAGTATCGCGTTTTAATTTTTGGCTTTCGAAAATTATTATATTTTCTCATTTTCATAAAATAAAAAGTTTAAAGTATCTAAAGTAAATATTTTAGGTTGCTAATTAAATCTTTCTATCAAAAATTGTAAGAGTTTCTAATATGGATAATATCTTTAGCCTTAGATAAATTTCTTTAGAAATCTGTAGTCGTAGATTTATTTAATTAGCATTTCTCGCGCGTAATAGTGAAATACTTGAATAGAAACCTTAACTTTAATATCTTTGCAAAATTTAATACTTATAGGAAAAGCAAAATGTCAAAGTTTCCAACCTGTTTATGACGGCGATTTCTCACTAAATTGCTTTTCTCGCATCGCGTGCGTTAAGACGCAAGAACTATTTCATATATTATTTGCTGTTTACTTTGCGAATCGTTCTTTATGAAACCATTTTAATCTCGTTTTATTAGCTCGTTTTATATATTATATATAAAATCTTAATCAATTTACCTTGGCTTATAAAAAAAACAATTATAATAAGAATAATAAAAAATATCTTTTAACATTTTGTTACAAGAAATATTCTTTATACATTTAATCTTAATTAATTCTTTTATAGATATAAGATTCATGGATTAAGGAATTAAATATTATATTCTTTTCACGTTTCATCCTTAAAGCTGATGACATTTTCCCGGTTGCAGCAAAACGGCGATGTCGAATGCACTCGGATAATCGCAAATCACAATAGCGTTACCGCAAGATTATCCTAGAGGTCGCAAACTCCCTCGGTTACCTGCAATTTGCAAGACCACTTCGCCAAGAGTTCTCTTCTCGTTGGTTGACGTCGTTTATCGTTTACGGTTGCCTTCGAGCAACAGCAATCGAACGAACGATGAATTCAGCATGTAACCATGGTTATTCTCGAACACATAAATCTTGCGCGTAAAAATTTTCTTACGTTTTTGCCTAAGAATCGTCGTCACGTTAAAATAATGCTCATTGGCGTAGCAAACAGCGCACATTTTCGTGTCCATTGTTTTTTTTCGAGGGGTAAGAACCATTACGGGACTGTTGACTGGTTGTAGCGACCACAAGATCGAGAATATCTAATGAATGAATGAGAATATCTATATTTACGAAAGAACGTCAATTTTTCTTTATAGTTGTTCTTGTAATTCTCATACATATAAGCATATTTATTAAAGCACGTAAAAATCTTTTGTTTTTATAATTTAAATTTATAACAAATGTATACATATATGTATATGCATGAGAGAATGTAATTTATATATTCAAGTTATTTAAGGTGCTTTGTCTTAATTTTTATCGTTACAGTCATCTAACAGTGAAATAAATAATAATTAATAATATTGTCCATGACATTCAAATTAATACTATCCTCGATCTTAATAGCTGATTAACAATCTTCGAAATACCATTGAAAAGAAACATTGAGCACTAATCAATTAATCAACAAAATATTTCCTGCTATTTTATATATAAATTGTCGGTCGTAGGACCATCGCGATTAATTAAATTCATAACAAATCTTGCAAACAAGTACGAGGGAATCGTCGTTGCCCCTTCTTTCCCGATAATTCTCCTTGAAAAATCTACGTAGAACAGAATCATTGTGAGAGATGTGATGCAAACGCATTGTCGCGGGTTTTCACCTATCACGGCTAATCGTTGCTGCCATCATCGTCATCGTCGTCGTCGTCGCCGCTGCTATTGCCTGGCCCGTCTCTCTGTGTGAAATCAGGCCGTGTGAGAAATTGGAGAACGCTGTGCGTCTCTCTCTCTCTCTCTCTCTCTCCTTTTCTCTCCTCTTCTCTCCTCTCCTCTCCTCAATGCCAAGCTGCGTCACAATTCATTTCCCAACCGGCGCGGTACAGCGCTCGCGCCGCTCGACATTCTTATCCTACCGCCAGTTTTTCTCTCCTTGCCGCTTCTCTCCGCTTGTAAACGTCCGCTTATACATACAATTAGATCCTCCCCCTCTCCTCTCGCTCTCTTCTACACCACTTTTTTCTTTTTCGATTGTCCGCAACTTTTTAACGTATGGTAATACATAACATATAGATAAAGCATTTTTCCTTAATATTAGATTTTTAAAAACAAAGTTAAAAACAAAAATCTTTATAAAAACATAGATTGTATAGAATCATTTTTGAATAATAAATGACAAAGAGCAAAAGTTTTTGCGACTTGTGTTTCAGAGATACATGTAGACAGCTGCTAGGTTTTATATTTCATTACATTTCAAATCGATTTTTCCTAATCTTGAAATACAAAATTAGAATTTATAAAAGTTTTAAAACGAGCTTGCAAATTCAACAGTGCGAAATTAACGCTGGTCGACAAATGTGTCAAAAGCTGCATACAATTGATAAAAAATATTGTGATTTTACTGATCTGAACGCTATTTTTTTTACATACCCGAATACAAGTCTAATGTAAACCGTCGATTCACAATATTATCGAAAAATTCCATTTTACGTGATTGTTAGCCCATAAAGAACATATCAGCCGAAATTGAATAGCCGCGTAAATTAAGTATTTATCCTAATTCCGCCGCACAATCTCGGTCATGTTTTCACAACATAAAAGGAAGGGTTTGAGAAATGATAGAGTCGAGACTGCGTGCGAGCGTTGTTTCACAAAACTAGTTTACCATACGTCACCATTTCGTAGCGAGATAATCGCGTTACGGGAAAGAATATATGCTGCGAAAATTGCCTAACGCTGTCGGGTCGAAACTCGGTGTCGTATACCTACTTGGTGACCGACACAAGAACGATCCCGAAGACTCGAGGTTCACCACGTGAAGAAAGATCGCTCGTTCTGTCTGTTGATCAATTGAATCTTTTCTTCCGAATCAGTCTTCTTTTGCAGTAGTTTTAATAGGATTTACAACAGTATGTACACGGTAGTTTATTATGGTCGCGTTATGCGCGTACACGCGCCGGTATGCAGAGGCGGAGTTGCGAATCAATAACTCGTGTTATAAGGCATTTCGGTATGGCGATATCGATTATGTATGTACACCGGTTATGCGGGCCGAAGGTGTCCGAAGACGATGACGACGTGAATGCAACGGTGGCTGTTGATGTAATGTTGCAACGTGACACGATGAAATTATGATTACACGCGCGAGAACGAGCGCACGCGGAGGACGCGTGCGACAAACCGACAACTCGCTTTTTGGACGCTCGGTGATTTAGATGGGGATAAACAAAAAAAGTATTGCCTTTATTCCGCCGAGGATAAAAACAGTAAAATAACGCACGTACGCGTTTGCACGAGTAACGCGAGCATACAACAAAATAAAATCTATAGATTGAGAGAGAAAGAGAAGGGGAGAGAGAGAGAGAGAGAGAGAGAGAGAGAGAGAGGGGGAGGTGGTGATAAGGGACAGAGAGGGAGGGGAGAGAAAGAAAAAGAACATTTCGTACAAGTTTACCACATAAATATGTATATATATATATATATATATATATATATGTATATATATGTATGTATTTCTTTATAAAATCTGAATTTGAAGAAAAGAATTAATTGCTAAATTATGTATCGTATATGAAAATTTATATTCTTAATCAATTCACAGTCATTAATTATTGATTTAATCATAGATTTAATCACAGAGTTACATCACTGTTACATAACTGTGAAATCGATTATAATGAATAAATGGACATACGTTAAAAAAGGATCATGAGATACTCGTGGCTCGTGCTATATTCCACGCTGAAAAATAAATACAAGCTGGCATGTTTCGCTTCCGCACGTCGCGTCGGCAAGACGTTGACTTAACGTGAATGTGAATCGGCTTTTATTCGGATCCTCGACGAGTTCTTCCGCGCCGCCACCACACAGAACGGAGATATCCGTGGCCGACGAAATTACCTAACACGACGTGACTCGATGAAGTCACGATTACATGCGTACGCACTATACGCACGCACGCGTTGCATGCAAATGCCTTGCACACATATGAGTAGGAGATAGCACGAGAGAAACCCCTCGTGAATAACTCGGCTGTACTCGTATTATATTTGAATCGATAAATGTGTAATATATAATATATAACTGAGGAGCAACGAAATTGTTATTCATCTAGGATGATATGAGAGAAAGAGAGAGAGAGAGAGAGAGAGAGAGAGAGAGAGAGAGAGAAAGAGAGAGAGAGTGTGTTTTAAGTATTTATAAAAGATTAAAAAATTTTTGATTTAAAATAAAACTGCGCCCCCTTTTTCCACACGCACGCGTATACACGCGTATACGTGTCACAAAATCTCTCTACGGCTTGCGTCTAAGATAAAACAGATAAAACTATTTAACTTTGGGACGCGACGTTCAATTGCGAACAACAGTATTTTCGCATATGTGCAGTATAGTCCAGTTAAAGCTAATGATTGTATAGGAGACTTTAATAAGAGAAGGAAAACAGCACTCTCTCTCTTTCTCTTTCTTCTCTCTCTCTTCTCTTTTTCATCAATGCGAGGCTTTCTCGAAGAATCCTTTTTCATGACGCGCTTTCGTCGCCTCGATCCACCGTTGGCTAGCGAACAAAAGAAAATGCCGTGAAATATTTCGTCGTATCGCCAGCCAAGAGTACTTCACGGTATTTCGCTGATTTCGCGCTCGTGGAGTAGAAAATGTCGTTGGATCTCAAATTCTCGATCGTTTGCGGAAGAATTACGTACTCTCCAAAAACCATTGCCTTTTACATCACAGCGAGCAACAATACTACTAAATACTACAAATAGAGATTTATTCAACATTTAATCATATCGTAATTGGTTCACATCATTGTATAAAACCTATGATGACTTGTGTCTGTGAAGTTGGCACCTCATTTTCAAAAATCGGAAATTTTATTAAGAGTTCCATTTGCACCCACAATAGTTCTACAGTTCCTGATGTATTTCATAAATAGTTCCGTCGATTTAGATAAAAATATAACGATTTAAAAAAATGAGGTGCTAACTTCCCGTGGCACCTCAAGTTTCGAAAATATTTATTTTTATCACGGAATTCTATAGTTCTTGAAGAATTCTATAGTTCCTGATAGGTTTTAGCGATAGTTCTGGTCTTTAAGTATTTTTAAATAATTTTTTAATCTGATCGCTGGCACCTCAAGTTTCAAAAAAATTGATTTTTATCATGAAATTCTATAGTTCTCGAAGAGTTCTAGAGTTCCTGATAGGTTTTAGCAACAGTTCCGGCCTCTAAATATTTTTTTAACAATTTTTTACTGTGACCGCTGGCACCGCACACAAGAGTAAACACGGAGGTGCAGGCAGGCAGTTCTGGCCGACTTTTCGGCATTTTCGTATACAGTTCTGCGATAGTTCTGAAGACCCCGGTAGGTTTCGATCACAGTTCCGGCTTTTAAATATTTTTTAACAGTTTTTTATTCTCAGAGTTGGCACCTCACCTTTAAGAGAACTAAGGAGTGCTGGCTTGTTTCGCGGTTTTTTTCGACACTCCCCGACAGCTCTTGCTATACTGTATTAATAAACAATTAAGTAAAATATATATATAACGAAACAATTGAAGAAACTAATATTAACTTAATTTTAATTAAGCTTTATTTCTCTCTCTCTCTCTCTCTCTCTCTCATCTAACAAATTTAGGTAAAAAGAGAATTTTGAATTTAGTTGATCTTTCGAGGCATATAGTACAAGCGATACAAACGATTATTTCGCAATACTTGCGTAAACGTTCATAATCATGATCTCGAATGTAACTGACACTTGCCTAAAAGAGCGACGTATCTTCGGACGAGATCTCGGCCATTTTGTACGACGAAACATGCAATTACGTCCGTGATATACACCCGACCGATCGTGATACGGTAGCGCATTCGCAGTTTTCTTAATCACTGCGCCGCTAGCATGATAAGAATATGTTTACCCTTCGTAGCTCGCGTACGCGGCAATAAAATCCGATGAAACTCGCGCGGCCCGGTGCGCCGCGGCCGCCGAGAGGGATCGCTTTACCGCCGGTATGACGCGCCGATCAATATTATACCTGCGCGTTCTATTCTTCGGATGGAATAATAATAGTAATTAGAAATTCTAGTGATACCGCGATGCTATTACACGATACGTGAAACCTCTGTTTCCATATCGATCCCGGATACTCTGCATCAATGATACTTTGATATTTAGAATACATTTACAATTCTTCACCTATCGTGATACACTGATTATATTGATATTGATTTATTGATACTGATATTTATTTTGGTCATATAAACTATACCGCGAATATTGCACAATCTATGCTTTTATTAAGCATATTAATTTTTATTACTATTCCTTGTGCTTATATATAGCAATATTTACTCTTTTAAGTTTATATAATTATAAATTATCGTTTCGTTATTTTTCATATGTGTAATCTATCGAATATCAATGTTTAATACAGAACCGCAATTACTTTTTCATATTCATTTATAATATTATTTTCTCTTAATATATTAATATAAATGTCTCTAAGTGTAAACATAGTAGATAATAATTTCGCCATTCACGATAATCGCACGATCGATCGACATATGTGTATAATAATTGCGCGGGCTTGTTACGCGTTTTCGACGTCGATCATGCACGCAGTTATTTACAACCGCGTAGAAATTTATTGCGTTAATTCGAACGGATTACAGGGATTATTGGTAGACACGTAACGTTGATGTTTCTGATCCCGTTTGTATCCCCGTTTATTCAATATATCCACGAGAGGTAATATGTTCTCCAGAGTAGGTGAATTAACCGCGCGCCCGCGCACACCAGTCCCATTTTTCCATAAAAATCGCTGTTTTCTACCGCGCATATGCGAGGACGATACTCTTTTTCAATGTTCTACAAATATCGCGTCGTTATCGGGATTATGACCAATGCAGTGTTGCAGTAACGGGATTATAAGTAACGCGGTATAGATATTTGCAGTACCGTTTCCGCGAATATACGAATAAATATCCAATACGCAAAGTAGATTAGATTTGGGAGTTACTCTAGTATTTCTTGTTAGACGTTACGTTTTAATACAATACTTAAAAAAAAAAGAAATTAGAAATCGTCGCTTCTAAACAATACTGCGTTGTATCAATATTTTGTAGATTGACGCGGTTATTTTAAACGCGATACGAGATTTTTTCATCTCGTATAAATATTGAAAGATTTACTTTTCTGAAACAATCACGAAAATATTTTTCAAGACCTGTTTATTCTAGACAACTTTATGATCCGTATAGTCCGCCGGCGCGGCGGTTGCAAGCACGATACAAACGCCCGCTTGCATTTAACGCTGCGCAAAGTTGCCTGACGAGAGATTCTGCGCTTTGCAGATTCAAAGATATTTAATACCAAGACCCAGCTACTCGATTCAACGTGATGTCAAATTGTAAACGCGGCGATAGTTAAACACGATGACACTTGAGACTTTTTCTCGATGCATCCGAATCGAAGATTCGTTTAGACACGTTAGCTGTACGTAAAATTCGAATAAAAATCACACATCTAGGGATGAGAGATAAAAAATTAACATCGTTGAATTGAGTTGTAAATTACGATGCACAATCGCTTTATCCTTTCGTGATCGCTGTAACTTTCGTGTCTGTAATTCGCGCAAATAAAGCGTTTCGTGCGCGCAGTTCATTGCAGTTTTGCAATATTATATCTAAATTACATGCATCGTTTGTCGGGATTATATCGAAATTCGTGTAATTTTAATTGTCGGCCGTTGTCGAGAACGCGCTATTTTTGCCATTGTGGATGAAAGGTTCGATAATTGTCTGACTCTTTCATTTTCTTTAACACTCGGAGAGCGGGAATCGTCGATGTGTATCTACGTCGTTGAATCTCGACAGAGTTACACGCCTCAGGGGGTTGACGCCATTGACCCAACTTTGGGAACCCTCCTTTTCATTAGTCCTTTCTCGACGACGCGGACGTTCCCATCTCACATCCACTTCTCTTCAGGACCACTATACAGATAGCCTATTTACCGATTGATTTGATATCGAGTAATACACAAATATAAATGTTTTTGTGCTACACAAAAAGCGTTGCTTTTTACGTTACAAAGATATTAATAACCAAATTCGTGTTCGGTAAAACACGCTTGTGTTTTATTAAACGTATTACAAAATATTATTTTGTGTGCGTAACAAGGAAAAGTCATCAGTGTCTGTGAAGTTGGCATCTCATTTTCAAAAATCGGAAATTTTATTAGGAGTTCCATTTGCACCCACAATAGTTCTACAGTTCCTGATGTATTTCATAAATAGTTCCGTCGATTTAGATAAAAATATAACGATTTTAAAAAATGAGGTGCTAACTTCCCGTGGCACCTCAAGTTTCGAAAATATTTATTTTTATCACGGAATTCTATAGTTCTTGAAGAATTCTATAGTTCCTGATAGGTTTTAGCGATAGTTCTGGTCTTTAAGTATTTTTAAATAATTTTTTAATCTGACCGCTGGCACCTCAAGTTTAAAAAAAATTGATTTTTATCATGAAATTCTATAGTTCTCGAAGAGTTCTACAGTTCCTGATAGGTTTTAGCAACAGTTCCGGCCTCTAAATATTTTTTTAACAATTTTTTACTGTGACCGCTGGCACCGCGCACACAAGAGTAAAGTCATGAATCGCAGGCAGTTTCGATCGACTTTTTGACAGTTCTCGATAGTTCTCGCATAGTTCCAACAGTTTTTATAGGTTTTAGCAACAGTTCCGGCCTCTAAATATTTTTTTATTACATAAAGTATATCTGTTTAGTTTAAGACAAATCACACGCTATATAGTAATCGTATATAAAAAATATCAATATAGCTATTTCTGGTTTGCCTGATTAAACTTCAACACTGATTCATTGCAGTTTAGTTTCATATATTCGTCTAAATATTTGCGACAGCGTTTGTACAACTAAAATATCAATACACAACGCTTATCGATATATAAACTTTTATACAAACGTTCGTACTCAATGTGCGTGAAAATTGCAAGTAGATATTGATTTAAGAGCCATCACTCGAACCTATACTCACGCAATGCAGATACACACCGCTCTCTCTCTCGCCTCTCTCGACGAAGACCCCCCAGACTCCCCTCGATTATTTACGTCGATTACGTCGCGCGAACGCGAACGTGAACGCGTACGCCTCGTATGCGCGTAACGTTGTTTCGACAAACAAAACGCTCACTTCTCTCGATCGCACGTGACGATTCCAAAGAATCTTTCTTTTCGTGTTTATCCTCGCAGATCGCAGATGGAATTCATCCGCATCGGGCGTTAACTATTTGGCTTGGAATTTAATCGACACGTCTATATATTCGTCTGTCAGAGAGCTGACAGAACAGAAGTTAATGTTACTTCTTTTCTGAAACATTCCGTATGTATGTGTGTAACGTATATAATGAAATAATACTCCACGATATATATCGTATATTTTGTTGACGGTGATAAAAAATGGTTTTAAATAAATTAATTAAAAAAAAAAAAAAAAAAAAAAAAAATACAGAGTGCAATCATATCGCGTCGATTCTCTCAGCTAACAATAATTAAGTAGATAATTTGTTAGTGTACGTCTATTTAATTAATTGTCCTCTCTCTATTTAATTAATTAATCTCTGTTCGTGAGATAAATCAGAATCGAAACATGCCTGAAACAATCGCGAATTCGGATTGAACGAAATCGAAGATATCGGTAATTTTTCATTGATGCAAAGTGTTTTTCGTTAATTTCCTAATAACAGACATTATTTTTCAAAGATTTATGTCATACTATATACGTACATACACACGAATTAAGTCAGCTTTCACTTCGTAATAATCACAGCTTAAACAAAAATGGATCGCGCGACGGAATAATTCAGGAACATCTGTGGCGCATGAAAGATACTTATTATACTTACGACGCGCAATAAGCTTGACCAGTCGGAGATGTTATTCCAGACGAAGTGGTTAAGCCGCCGGTCTGCCGTTTAACAGGCTCGACTGATCGATCGGAGAGAAGCGGCCCAAAGCCCGGAATCCGGAGCCCGGAGCGCATCTCTCTTCGTCTCTGCTCTCGGGGCCCTTAACCCCTCGATGAAGGACAAAAGTTTTACTCGTAAACACGTGCACACGCGCGTTATCGCATGGCCCGACAAGACGCGTGCGAAAAAAATCGACAAAGTGTATATAGATCGAATGAAATACCCTCGATAATCGGAAACATGAGGGTGATTTGGCTCCTGGCTCCTGCAGGCTTCTGGCTCTCATACTTTTTATTCTCGTGCATTCTTCTTTGTTTTCTACCCTTGTTTCATACTCCAGCCCCAGCTTTATTTTGACGAGATGGTCATCAAGTGATCTTTCTCTGAACGTTCATCGAACGCCGTTTTAATTCATCCATGTGCGATTTTAATTATATGGAGTTACTATAACGCATAAAAGAGCGATGTAGATAACCCTTTAAATTTCATACATTATGTTGTTTTGTTTTAAAATAACTGCCGGTAGATTTTATACAGGCTGAAATAAAATAATAGCAAAGGAAGTACATCATATATACGTTGACACATATTTTAAATATTTAATTTATTTTAACATATATACACATTTCGATATATAAATAATAACCACATTTTAATCGTTGATAATAAAAATACATTACGCATTTAAATATTACAAGTTGTACGCAAATATAAGTTGACATTATAAATTAAGCTATAATATTAAGTTTGGGTAAATTGTTATGGATTAGTAGTATTAGGTATATCGAATAAAAACAATATAAGAACTATGAGCTTGTCTATTTTCGGAGCACGGTAGGCATCAAAACTTCGAGGCTGCCGTTATTCGCCCGAGCTTTTAGTATCCCATCGATTATGCTCTTTCGTGAAACGTCGTAAAACTTCGGGGGAACAACGTAGTCAGTTTTGTTCCTTGTGGCAGGTATACGTGAAATAGGGTCAAGGGGGAGCTCACTGGTTTCAGTATAATTCACGGATAAGATTCTTTTGAATCTAATCCGTCAATTGATCGGGAGTACTTGAATCCGTTACAATTAATCAGTCTGATACTCGGATATTCATGGTGCAACCGATCGAGTAACGAATAACGTGAATAACGTTCTCTCTCTTATCATTTTTAGAAGCAAGTATACTTGTAAAAATATTTAATGTAATATGTTTTAGATATTCAAAAGGCTTTTAAAGGATATCTTAAATAAGATTTACAATGTCTTTTAAATATTGGTGTTGTCTGAACGGCTATTTTACGATGGTAATAAAATTTGATATTGTATCAAAATAATTATGCGCCGAGAATTGTTGTGTGTGTGTGTGTAAATATTTTATTTTATTTTTATTGACATAAACATCTATCTTTCTTTCTGCAAAAACACAGCTGCACTATCACGCATACTTACTCGACATTTGATAATCGAGTATACCAGTGCTGTTCGAAAAATCGAATATCTGTGAGCGTTTAACCCTAACTAAAATTTCTCTCTTACATTCACGATGATAAGTTAAGCAATAACTGAGTCCTCGTGGCCTGACTTATTTAGCGTGACAGCGCTGCGCATTGCGGATTTTTAGTCACAGTTATACACCTTTCACCGAGCGCGAGCTCCGAAGGCTTCCGTTATAATTACATCGAGTTCGCCATCATCGTTATCGTTTCATCGTTTCGTCGTTGTGTCGCAGTCTCTCACGCGCGCACAGGGAGTACCGGGTTACCGACAATTAGCTTATGCTAGCGATTCGGTATTTCATCGTTCCGAATGCAATAAGGCAAGGCAATCGTTCTATCGCGAGCCGGAAATCGCGCGCTGGTAAGTGTCACGCTTTCTGCCAACTGCCGGGAGCAGTTTAACAGCTCTGCAACGACTCCGACTCCGACTCCGACTCCGACTTCGACTATGACGATGATATTACAAGTGCGGTATCGATAAAATTCTCTCAGTAAATATTGCGCGGAATTTCGCAAATGCGAAAGTCTAGACCACGTCACAATCGCTAATCTCTTCTTTTAACCTACTTCTCACGAGAGAACGGTTACGTCACTTAAGTCTACATTTCTATATAACACGATAATGTAGGAACGCGACCAACGCGATCAACGCAACGCTTTAAAAGTGTGCACGTAATTAGAATTGGACGGGCTCCACTTCGGGTTATCCGTCACCGATGGGTTTCCGTGGTCGATAAAGGTATCGCATCTTCATCCTTGTCCTCGCCCACTTTCTCGTTGCTTAGACACGCTGGTCACCCACGAAGGTCCTGCAAATGTCGCACGAGGGTACACTGGCTCAGTGGCTCGTCCTCGTTATCGAATTAATTTGATCACAGTAACTGTAGCCGAAGAGCGATAGCTTCGCTCGACTCATTCGATCGTAGCGTAATCATCTCAAGTTTACAATCAAATCAGGTATCTATATGCTGATAACTATTACTAATTGTAAGTTCCATTTAGGTCTCCCATAAGGAAGGAACTTTCATGTGCAACGTTATAATTAATCATAGTTTATTGGGTGCTTCTAACAATAAGTTCTAAATAAAAACGTAGGACAGTAGACAACGCCAGTTATAATAGCCAGCTCTTTGATACACTGACTCATACATTAGACAAGATATGTTTTCTCTGTATGCGTAAAAAAGGAAAAATATATGTGCATGTATAACTTTTCCTCTCGAACAAAACATTTCACTTTCGTCCGACGCGCATCTCCATCAGTCGAGCGTCTCGCCCCTTCTCCGCTTAGGCTTAGATAATTCGCCGAGTTCGTATAGCTAAAAACGCGCCAATTATTCGGTCGAGTGCGAATTACCTTAGTAATATCCGCTTTGCCGATACGCCATATCTCGTAACGCTATCCTCGTTCATTTCTCGGGCTCTCACCCTCTTGAGTGGGCCTGGGCAGTGGGCCGTCGCTCCGTGCGGAGAGCTTAAGAACAATAGACGAAAGGAGTCAAGGTTGTCGTCTCGGCCGTTTTCTCCGCGCGACCACGCCCGCGCCACCCTCCGTGCCTCCGTGCGTCTGACGTCTGACCTCCGCGTGGCGCGCGGCGCGCGGCGCGCGTCGTACGTCGTACGCCGTCGCCGTCGCTTCGACGCTTTTCGATATTTCGATCCCCCACTTTCTTCCCCCCGCCACACTTCCTCTTTTCGTTTCTCTCTGCTACTCGGCTACTCTGCTTCGCGCCAAATCATGCCGCCAGCCGCACGGCGCGCGGCGCACAATACCGAGCGGAACCGAGCCGAACGGAACCAAGAACGGCAAGAACCGAAACCGAATCGATCCCAAAAGGGGAGCTCTAGGACATATAGAAAACCCCATTCTGCCGTGTCTACATATGGTCATGTTATTGCGTTTTGTTGTTGACGCAACGAGCGCGTGATAGCCTGATAGCTAACAGACCGCTCGTTTTAATAACTTAATAATTTTATATAAAATAATAATTAATTACTGTTATAATAGATGTAATGATAAGAATACTACAAATGATATCCGATATCTCTTAGAGTCGTCTGATATATTTAATATAAAGTTAATAAAAGAACTCACATATGTTTAGTAGTAAAGTAACATGAATGTTTTTTCGTTACACAGAGATGTGTGTGCAAATAGTTTATAATATACTTTCACTATTATTCGTCCTCTAACACACAACTCGCCGTAATATCAGACTTTCTGGTAAAATTACCTATCTATAGGTCTTCCGACCTCTCGCCCTCCATCCCCTCTCTCTTTCTAATCTCTCTCTTCCTCTTTCCCCCTTCTCATTCCTTCTCTTTCATTAGATTTTCCTGTAATTATTAAAATGAATCCCGCGAATATCGCGCTTTCGTCCGTCATAAACAATTAGTCAATTTCCACGAATCTTCCTACACAGTTTTCTGCTCGATAGAAAACTTCCACGAAGGAATGAATATACATATATAGTTACTGCCGTTATCCGCTTATATGAGCGGCAGTAACATCATAGTCATGAAAATGAAGTTTGAATTAATTGGAACAGGTTGCTTAGCAGAACTGCAAGTTTGGGATAATTACTGCGCAACTATAGATATAGCTCCGAGAGAGAGAGAGAGAGAGAGAGAGAGAGAGAGAGAGAGAGAGAGCCGTATTATAATATTATTCCTTTAATAAGTAATAATATCTTTTCGTAATAATATACGTCTTTTGATATTATATTTTGATGTATATATCCATAGAAATATGCATAAAAATATAATCTTATCTCAAAAATTGTCCGATTTTTGGCATTTAAAAAAAGTAATCTTTGCTCTTTCACAATTAGTGTAATTTCAAGAATTTTATACAATCAAAATAAATCAAAATCACTTTTTTTACGTTCCCATTTTGAAGAAAAAACATGGCATATGATGCCCAGGCGGTGTATATAACATAAATACTATCTGCGCTTATCTGCTCTGAACTCTCTGTTTCTACTTGCTTCGTAATTTTACTTTTAATTCGACACGAAAGTAGGTTTTTAGGTCAGAGCATAGTGATACGTTGAGACAATCAGTATGCGCTGCCCTCTAATTCGATATAGAGAGCTGTAACAACGTAATTCTCTCGAAAAGATTTCCCTTCATAATCAAGCATTTAACCTTACAATTATATCCACAAGAATTTGTTACCTAATATTCCTTATACACTTGTGTAACACTGAATTAAACTAAGCGCATCACATATTGTATTAAACTAATAAAGATGAAAATAAATCCAGGATATTAAACTATTTACTTACAAAGTTGAAGTTTTTTAAAACACTAGTATAAGATGTCTCGAAAACTTTAAACATAATTACTTTTTAATTTGAAAGTGTGCATATTTGTGTGAACAGTTATAAAATGTATTTAAATATTTTAACATTATATCTTTAACAATACTAAAGCTAATTGTTATTCTATAAATGTAATTTGATATATTATAGTTTTTATCGTGACTATAACAATGCCTTAAACGCCTTAAATAAAGTATATCAACATGAACCTTATTGTTAGACTTCCGATTTTCATATCTTACATTCGAGGACATAAGACGTGTGACATAAGAAGCGATATGTTGTATATTTAACAGTTTTTCGTACAGCATTTACTATTTTTATTATCCTCGCTATACATATTTGTATGTGTGTGTTTTATTTTTTTTAACGATTTTATATAGTCTTTTTTATTTATGAACGATTAAATACAATGCACTAAAGAGTAAAGTGTGAATCAAGAGAAAGAAATAATATTACGCTTCCGTAATTCGTAAAACATGTAAAATATGATATAATTTACAATTTTCTCTAAACTGATATAACAATGTTCTAATCGTTGACTGAAGCTCATAATTTATAATTTATTATTTGATGCTATCGTGTTAAACGTCAATCTCTCATAAACACCTAGCATCTCTGCATCTTTACATATATTTCAAGACCGGCCGTAAGTCGGCCGACGTGCGCATTCCTAGATGGAGAATGTAAAAGTTAACATGGCCCCATCGAAACCTACGACTTTCACTTTCAGCAAAAGTGTCTGCGCTCCGCCTTCACCGAGAACGTCAAATCATTACGACGCTTCCAATCATAGAAACGCCAAGAACCGTCACTAGTGATTACAAACCAGTGATTGCTTAAAATATTAACACTTGAATTCGCGCTTTTTCTAATAGTCTAACTATATAATCAAAATAAAAAATATTTTTTACATATATGAACAACTATAAATCAACAGTAGTTTAATAAACACAAGCAATCAGTTTTATTTATAATATAAATATGTGTATAGAATAAAAAAATATGCATATTTTTTATATTATTATTTAATTGTCCGTTACTTATTGCATTTAACGGAATTTATTAAGAGTCTTCCATTCCGTAGATGAATTCCGTATTTATACATATACAAATAAAGATAAATGATAATAATAATAAAATTACAATAAATAATAAAACAACGATACAAAATGAAGGTAAAACATACATGTGTTTCGACAGTTTCGATAAATGTCATAGGTATCTTATGACGATATTAGGGTTTCATCGCACGCGCGCGCGCGTGCATCCGCCAATAGGAAAAGATGCGACAGTATCGTTGAAGATAATTCCGAATTATATATATGCACGAAAGACGGTTATAATATTAGTTTTATGTAGAGCAATTAAATTATACGCGTCATAAAACTCTGGCATCGATTTTCTAACTATAAAGGCGAGTGACTGCGAAAATGTGAAAGTTAATTCACTGGGTGTCGCAAAAATACGCGCCGTTAATTTCTATAACAAATCATTTCGCTAATTTGAAAGTCTACTCGCGAAAATACCTTGTCGAAATGTTAGTATTTTTTTCAGGTATAAGCGATTAAAAATGTAATAATTTCCTGCCAAACTAAATTACGGAAAATAAAATCAAAATACGCTGGGGCTTTTCTATTGGAAAAATAAAATATACATATTATTATTTCTTTTTAAATGTGTTCGTAAATGTTGTGACTTATGTTTTTATAAGGTGTTTCTAGATCGCATTAAAAACGACGATATTGAGATGCAGTAGTCTAATTGTAAGAGAGTCTAATAAAGCCGGATAGAGCGCCGCCGCGCAGTTAGCGTTTACAATGAATATTGCGTATTCCTTATGCGGAACGAGCGGCAGTGGAAACAGCCTTGCGGCTCTACTTTCTATTGCGTCACAGAGAAGGATGAGGCCTTCGCATGCCGACACATTTTGACGTTTTGTTTCTGCGCATTATTTTTCAAGCAGTGATGCGAGGCAAGGCAAAGCATCCATTTTGAAGAATTCTGTAAAAAGACTCCGACGTAATCGTCGAGATTAACTCTTTTAGAGGCACCCGGTGTCAATATGTATATGATAACATATTTATATGATATAGCGACTAATTTCTTGCCGTGCTTCGAAGTATCGCGTTGTTGCAAATCATCAAACAAGTATGTGATTTTTGCGTGAGAATTTTGTATGTGGGTATCGCGCGCGTTTCTATAAATACTATTAAAATTTACCAAGCAATAAACATCAAATCAGATATATCTCGATTTAACTTTTTATAATGTAATATTTACGAAGAATTATTTATTTAGGTACTATAATATAATACGAATTTTTGCAAATTCTTTTATATATCTGTCGCCTTTTCTCCCTATATACTGCTCTCTCTAAATTTATTCAAATTTCCTAAATTTATAAAATTTCCATGTTTTGTTAACCCGATATTATACTTTGACTAAGGAAAAAGAATACTAGAAAATTCAATAAATAATTTGCACATATAAAATAATAAACACATTATACAATTTTTTCTTAACCAAGAGGGTATAAAATTTTATGATGCAACCTAGCGATTTTTTTTGTAGTGTTGTAAACCTCATCTCAAGAATGTAGTTGCAGTATATCCTAATACCTGATCCTAATAGCAAATTATTAGTACTATTAGTATTTTACGACGTGCTTCGTTTCTTGTACAACACATTATGCGAACCTACTTCAATCGATTGTATGTATGTTGATAATTAATTAAATCTATCAGGAAATACAGAATGGGGATGAGATCCGAGATAGCTCTCGGATAGAACATCGACACGAAGAATCTCTATCGTCGAATATTCGAATGAGAATCACGCATTTTTTAGAAGTATCGGTATCGCCCTTTCGGGCCTACACCTATTTTGTCTGTTGTCAATGTCCTTCTCTTGCCTCATTCCCACTCTCCACCTCCAACTCATCGTTCGCTTTTGCATTTTTTTCATCAAAAACGTTTTCGCCGGCTAGAGAGCGCGCTTTTACGCAGAGCACCTAGCACATTTTACATCCCGCGGCAACGATGAAAATTCATCGTGTAGACTTACATAAATATTTCCATTATGATTCTTTTCACTCTTTTATCTTTTATCTTTGTCTCTCTCTCTCTCTCTCTTTCTCTCTCTCTCTCTCTCTCTCTCTCTCTCTTTCATTCATTCATTCATTTCCTCCTCCTCTTTTGAACACGATGCGGTAGATACTCTTTGACTATCGGTTATGTCGCTTTTAATTAACGTTGTCGCGCGTCATTTGGAACGATTTATTCCAAGTTGAAATTAACGATTGGACAATCGTGTCTTCGTGCTGCGAGAAAATGAGTATAAAGGAGAGAGAGAGAGAGAGAGAGAGAGAGAAGCAGAAGGGCAAAAAGAGGCAGAAAAATTATATTAGTTGATTACAAAACTATATTATTGTGCGATAATTTATTTATAGCGGAATATGCAATAATGCAATTCATGGTGTTGTAATACGCGTGTCATAAAATCGCATATCTCTTGGCGAATACGAGTTAAGTTCGGATCTTCCGTTAGTATTCTGTGTTACCAAAATATACGGAAATTTAATAACAATAGTAATAATAATAGCTAAAAGCGTGAATTGATTGCGGCGATAGCATATTCGCGCATTTTAGCGAATTATTTGATTGTTTAATAATTAATTAATCGGTGTACTTTTTTGCGAACGAACATAATATTTTATTTCAAAGAATAAGATTTGTATGTAATTCTTTCAAAATTGATGTATATATTTTTATATAGATATCGCATATTCGTATATGTATATTAAGGTTTGCGATTCTATTTAGTTTATTGATATTTGCGAAGAATCGACATACGTCGTTAGTGCAGCTAAACTGATTATCAATCATGTGATTGAACACAGTCATATAACACTGCAATTCAATTTTAATTAAGAGTTATTTAAATTTCCGTTATTAGAGAATGCCATTAATCTGGACCGCGAAATGTACAAGAAGAAAATTTTTGTTTGTCACGGCCACCAATTATTTAATACTAGAATGTGGTATTAAATGACCGAAAATGACAGCTAGCTCACTTAAGCAATAATATCAGTATTGTCACTGTGCGATGATATGTATGATTTCTATGCAAAACCATGGTGAATGAACTCCCGAGGGTCCTTGGGACGAGAGCGAGTCGGAGTTGAAACGAAACAATATCGCATTATAAAGCTAGTGTGGCATGTCCTTGATTCGCCTCAATTAGACCATTTTTTCATTGCGTATATCAACGCGCTTGCGATCGAGGTATCGCCGGTCGTTCCGATTCTTCGGCGAAGTCCGCGATCGTTTAACCCTTAATCAATCGACTAGGCAACTATGCACAGCTGGAACGATTTTATCATTTAAAATGAATCGTGAGAGCGCAAAATACTCTTATCTGTTTATCCATTTTTCGCCTGATTCGTAACATACTGTATCGCGCACGATTTTTACAAAAGTTACTTAGTGATAGTAATTGAAATATCTTACGATATATATCTTACTCTTAAAATATTTAATATTTCTGTTACATTTTGATTTATATATTTAAAAAATTGTAAGAACTTATTTATCCAAATCCCAAATCGCAGGATTTTGTTGAATCCATTCATTATAAAAGTTAAGAAGCGATTTAAAAATAAGCTTAATTATAAGAGCTTTTTTATTCTTACTACTGTGATTTAATATTTTTCAAAAAAAGGACAAGCTAATACTAATGCTAATATTAATGCTTGTGATAACGAAAATTGCTCCAGAGCAGATCGAAACATAATAAATTAAGTAAGATGTTAAAACAGCTGTTGTGAAAAAAAATAAAGCATTAAAATTACAGATTAAAATAAATAGAATTATAATAATTATATAAATTTAAGTGTTTGATGGTTAAATTACAATTTTTTAGAAAATATTTGGCGATTTAAAAGCACTCGACGAAACTGGACAATCTCCGTTAACAAGGAACACTTAGCATTTCCTAATATTTACTACAAATATTCATAACATTGTGCGATAGCGCTTTTATTATCACATTCTCGTCGCGATAAGTAAATTTTCTCCTGGGCTTTCCCGAATATGAGACTCGAGACAACAACTGACTTGTTATTAGGTGCCCTTATATATCTTTGTTGCCGTATGATCAATCAACTGGCCAATTCGTTCGTCGCTATTTCAAACACGATTACTCCATAAATAATCACGAATCACGAACGTGTTCAACGGATTCTGCTTTTGCAATGTGGATAGGATATGTGGTGGGTTTATTTGTGCTCGGATGGGCTACATATAGAACAATCCTAGAAACTCCGGATGTCCTTTTAATGCCTTTTAATGCCTTTAAAAAGTTCTTTGGTCAAGTTTCGAAACAAATTTTTGTCAGCATGAATATAAAAAAATCAGCATTTATCACATCTATCCAAGCTTTAACATTGTATATTTTTGCAATTAAACTTTAAATGAAATGCCTATACTGAAATATAAAATTTACTTAAGATTTAAAGAACCAAACAAAGTAATTTTATGTTTAAATTTATTCCGCCAGAGAAGTCTTATTTTTAATCGTTAATTACTCAACAAAAATTGTAAATTGAGAAAAAATCGATTTCTAAGGAATTTTTATTAGGATGGCTTGTGTAGACGGATATTCTTTTCACTCGTGTAGTACTATCATCTGGCATTTTGTCGCTCCCGGCGCGTCATTAAAATCATGAAGAAAATATTATTTTCCGTCAAAAGAAGGCAACCTGGTGCGGTCGCGTGCGCGCGCACTTTCCGTGGTTTAATTTCCATTCCTTTTTTCATTTTAAACTATCCTTTTGATACGAACTTCGGCAATCCGGCTGTTGAAAGTTCCAGAACCATTTATCAGGGTGCTTTTCTTGTTTTTATTTCTCTTTTTTTTTACAGTTACTCGCACGACCGTCCGCATAGCATCTCTTTTTACGTAACGCTCGGTCAAAAGCGAAGTAACGTGAAAGTAGCTCGGAAAATAAATATTCTGTCCGCATGGGGGGATTATATGACAAAATAGTGAATTAAAGAGTTAATTTATTATGTTATTATATTATTGTATCGCTCTTACTATATTTCACCTTACTATATTTTACTGGTATTATCAATATATGCGTATGTATTGTATACATATACATATAACGTAATGTCACCCGCGAACGAATGTGCTTTTTAAATAGAAATATACATCTATCTTTTTTCGAACTTGTTGCTAATTTCAACTTAATCAACTTAATGTCGCAGTATTTAAAAAGGAAGCAATTCATGACTAAAACTCGCGATATTATATATTAATTGATGGGCGCATGGCACATATGCGAACACACAGCACGGTCGATGACACAGGAGAGTAAATCGAAATTCACATTTGTGAGAAACTAAATATTATTCGGAGGCGATGTCATCGATGTGCAACGAAAAACCGATTTATTGCGGTCGAGATAGTTGGGCATTAATAATGTCAAAAACAAGATATATGACGCGGATAAATAGACTCGCTTGCTCAACGAAACGAGTGACATAACAACAAAATCATTTCTTATGTAATGTCGTCGATTAATTTTATATTTTGTGCATTAGCTTTATATCGTGCGAAAATTAAAATAGAAATATCGCGATTTACGTTATACATATCTATATTTTCTCAAAAGAACTTTTATTATCTATACTGTGTATATATATATATATATATATATATGACACATAGTGTAATTTTCTGCAAATTATTACCGAAATCGATTCTGCGAGGACTGCGAGTAAAATATTTTGGCCAACAATAAGTTTTTCTACATATCAACATTTTAAAACACGAATACTCAATATCATATCACAATTCTTTGATGAGGCATTTCTTTATCTTTACCTACTTATATAGATAGTGTATATATGTATTTCTTGTTTGCGTTTCATTACAAAACGATATACTACTCATTCTTCGTGCTATTGATATAACTTACAATTAGTTAAACCATAGAGATACCTAGCGCCCCTAAGAGAAGAGCAGACCTCTCGTTGAGTTAGATTTAAACTTATTCTCGACCGAGTTACACATGATAGTGGCGCACAGTTGCACAACTATGAGATTGCCTCGTGCTTGTACTCCGAAGTTGGTCTTTTCTTTTCGGAGTATGTCCACCATTCGCATCTGGATTGTGCATTTATAGTCGCGCTGAGATTCTTTCTCTTTCTTCATTCGTGAATACTGTGGAGAGTTCTATCATGATGGTTAAATAAATACTGCTTAGATCATATAATCAGCGTAACGTTTGCTGTTTCTGTTGAGAAATGCCACGTTTCAGATAAATTAGGTCTATAAAGTTTTATCAAATACGTACGCTCGGCAAAACAATTGCATCGTGAATTCGTTAACTGATGTATATAATCTGCCGCGCTTTTAACTTTCTGCGGCACAAGTACCTACATCCCTTCTCTTCTTTCCTCCCCTCCCACATACCAATGCCACCTTTAATCTCCTTTCGTGCGCGTACGTATTGTAATTAAAATTTTCTGGAAATAAAATGAGATGAGTGTTTCAAATATTTTTGAATATATCTTTTCCATTTTCTTTTGTTTCTTTGAATACAGTTGTTATTATTATTATAGTATTATTATGTCTGTAATAACATATAAATTTAAATTCTTTTTTCGTTTAAATCTCTCACTCTTAAACACATTTTCGCTTATTTAATTTCTAATACATTTTTACCCGATGAAAATTAATCGCGCAACAGATTAAGAAAAACAAAAAGTTAACCATTTCGTTATTTTATGTACAAACATCAATTTACACGTTCCTAAACGCTGGTAAATGCTTATTCGGTAATATTCCCTGGTTCTATGTACGTATTTTAGCGTCATCGATTTAGTGGTGATCAAAATGGGTCATTTTACCCCAACCGAGGCGCATTATTGCACCGCGATCAGTATAACTTTAAGCATTTTTATTTGTATTTTCATCGTCATCTTTATTTCGTAAGAACTTGAATGGCAATGCTAGCTCACTTCCTATTTTGTTTCATCGTCATGTATTCATCTAAAAGTCGATATTACAAAGAAAAGTTTTTTTATCAACTTTTATTAAAAATTGTTTTCTTATCAGATTATATTATAGACCTTATTAATATATCGCTAAATAATTTTTTAAATAGTATACGGCCGCGAGTATAGTGAAACGAAATTTGCCTTTGAACATTGAACCGAAATTGTAGGTACTTCAGTAACCATGAGGCTCTGCCTGGAGATCTAAAAATAAATACCTAAGCTTAGCGAAGCCATTATTTATTTTTAGCACATTGAATGAAGATACCGTAGAGAAGTGGTATTGATATACACTAACATGATATTAACTCTACGCACTCTACTACCGATAATTATTTAATTTAGCTAAAACATGAATTATATAGTTGAAAAAAGAGATTCTTAGCAATTATCTGGAATTTAATGGTTTATCTAACATTAGTACTACGCAATCTACATTGCGAGATGAAATTCCGGTAGATATTTACCGCATCATACGTTACGTCACGAACGTAGAACATGCGATTGTATTAAAATGAAAGGAAGATTATGCACTTAAAAAATTGCAATCATATCGCCTACCCTATAGAGGACCGACTGAGTGATAATAATAATCGTCAAGAGTCTCGCGCGCGTATGAATGCGATTCTTTTGTTTCAGCAATGTATGCGAATATTGCGAATCTCTCTCTCTCTCTCTCTCTCTCTCTCTCTCTCTCTCTCTCTCTCACACTCTCGCTCTTGCTCTCGCTCTCGCTCTCTCGTTCTCTCTTTCATCGTCGTTGAGTTGTGCACACGAGGCACACCGGGCACACGTCCGTTATTCTCGTTGTAAGCGCGCGCGACACGTCGGTCGGTGTGCCCTGCGCACATTGCGCCACGGACACCACGATTCACACCTGTCTGTCCTTCCGTTCATTCGTTCGTTCATCCGGCAGTACAACGAAACATAAATGTCCGCAAGAAGAACGATATCGTGGTGTTTGACTTGGACTTGGACCACCTGGCCGACAGAACGGCCCGTCCGGCAGGGCCGTATAGTCAATCCTTTATGGCTCTCTTATTGTTAGATCGGATTTACAGAAAGCGAGCAGGGTGCGTGGTCAAATTGCAAGTTACCTGGTTACCTTTTTTAAAGGAGGTAAGGGCCAGTGTAACTATTGCCAAATGCCAATAAATACCCATCTTACTTTTGTTGAAATAAGCAAGCTCGTGCTACTTCAGTCGATTATCTGCTGATTACCTCTTCGTAGTTACTTGAACTTTAGTTTAATCGAACAAGTTATTGCCATTTCTATTTTTTATTTCGATTTCACATATACATGCCTTTAATTATTTTCAAATAAATAATGTGATACCGTTCTTCATCGGGTGTAATAAAATCGTTGTTGATCCGCCCAGGATAATTCGTGGTTTATAGAATTACGTTTGAGATAATAGGTCATACGCAAAACCAATGAAAATATGAATAATTACAAGTTACGTTTGTCAATACACATGGTTGCGATTGTAATTATGGGAAATGGCGGATTATTATTTACTCGCCGAAATAACGCGGATATCATTTGCCACACGAGCAATTTTAAAACAGTGCTTTCGTCGCATATTTCCCGTTACTTGACGAAAGCAAAATTGCTTCTTGTATAGCGTTTCGACGACGAAAAGGTAAGAGGATTCTACAAAAATATTGCTGCGTATTTTTCATTCGCAGCTTTATTCGGTGAAAAACATTAGAAATTTATCTTTTGTAATGGAATTAAAACGCATCTTTTTCTCTAAATCTTACAACGCGAACGTGTTAATCAAGTATAGCTTAACATGTGATTCACACAAAGCCGCCAATTTCTCTGACAATTTTATTTCTTCGAATGTAATGTAACGTTGAATACTAACAATAAGTTATTAATTTCGAGTTATTCGAAAGTGGATGAGAACAGATATTTCTACGATATGAATCTCAAAGAGTTGCTTGTATGTAATAAATAAAAAGAACGGACGTTAAAAAAGGTTCCTGCTTACGAACAAGTCAGTAACTATAATATAATAAAGTTTATTCTGTGCATATAAATGTCCGTGTAATATGGGAGAGAAACCAGCCACATCACATACACATCAGAGCCTCGCGAGAATGCACTGTGTTACGTATATAGATATATGGCTGATGCGCGTATCGATTTTGGCCAGACTGCATTACTATTGCATCGCGTCAAATTATACGGGCAAGAAATACCCTATTAAATTTAACTAATGATAAATTTTATCGAACGCTAAAATCGCTCATTTTGTTAATATCAACGTACAAATTCGATCAATAAAATCCATTTACACTCTTCATTATAGAATCTTGATTATCAATCTGTATCATATGACTATCAATGTTTGTCTGACAAATACGTAAAAGATTAAAGAATATGAGATAAAGTGTATATAATAAATGTTGAGCGGCAATATATTTCTATAAGAAAATATATGTGTGCAATGTAATTATATCTCGGTAATTATATTATATATGTTCTTCTTTTGAAGAAACCTGTATACAGTTTATATATCTTAATCATTAACAGATTCTTTTTGCAATTCATTTTCTACGCATATTATAAAATAAAATACGTACAACATCTACATCAATGAAAAAAAAAATCTACATCACTTAGCGAGACAAATTTATGCAGTCAAACATCGTCTGACATTGTGCGATTTCGTCCAAAAATGCTTGCATATTACGTTTTGCGCAAAGATCATGTCCTGCTAGTCAGCTCTTTTTTTCTTTTTCTTTAGAACCGGGTCTCTTGCGTCACACATACGTACCTGCACCTGCACTTTCACAGAGCCAAGCCTGCGAATGCATATTGCATATATCTGCTCGCTTCAAAGGTGAACTTACCTGTGCACTGGTACATGAACCGCGCGCCAACCCTCACGTTCACGCTATGTGTGTGTATAGTACGCTGTGGCCAGACGGTATCTGCGTGCGAGTGCACTAGCACGACGCATCGCAGCGTGCGATCGCACCGATATGACTACCGAGAGTGAACGAATGAGAGCTATCGTTTATATAGATTTCGGGTAACGATTAAAGAACATTCATTTTTCAAATGCGCACGACGAATTACTTCTCATGCTTTTGTTCTCCGTTTTACGATGTAACGAAGCAACGACCGCGACGTGACATTATACTACTTCTATTGTGCTTCTGATAAAACACTACACGTTCATGGTGGTTCTATATACTGCTTAAAATAGCATATGTAACAAATGATTATTGATTGATAAATGGTAAATCGGTTTTGCTAATTCGCTTCATATTATTCAGAAACTCCTTCTACAAGTAATTTCTAATTCTATGCATGGACATTTATTCCTGAAATATGTCCCGAAAAAATACTTAAAAAATGTTAGTAGCTTTGTGACGAATATTATTTTATCATGATTTTAAGCCTTATTTCAATAAATTTAAAGAACACTTATAATTCCAATAACTTAATTAGACTATAGATGAGGAATACATGAGTTCTTTCATTTATCGCTCTTATGACGACTGATCTCTAATCACCGTTATTTAGATAAGATAAGGCTATATCATTCTCAGTTCTTCAGAAAACGATCTCTACAGTCTATTTCTTTTTCCAAGAATCATCTATAAGTTTAAAATAAATATGATTTAAGTGTGTATCTGTTAATAAATATTTATACACCTACGCATAGTTGAGACACGTAAGAAGTACTCGTATACGCTCGAGGATGAACGTGTTAAATCGTCTTTTATAAATTCTCGCATAATCGCAAGCAGTCTCGCGATATGAAAACAGTTTTGCCATTTCTTCCGAGATTTCATCGGGGCCGTCGACTTTTATACGTGACCCGCGGTCTCGCATAATATTAATTTTGTTATTGTAACTTGCGTATTTCGACTCCTATTTAGATCCTAATACATGTGTGTGTGCACACACGCACGCATGTATGTGTGTATCGTTATTAATGATACCTATATTTAAAAATTTCATCATATACAGTTGATTTTCAGTGTTGCGTGAATTAGTGCAGATTAATGCGCAATTTCTTCAAACTTGTCACTCAAAGATAAGGAATCGTCGAATCGTGTATTATATATATTTGTATAATGTTGTCAAAAACTACTCCCTGCTTCGACTCTGACGGATTTAAATTTTGAACACCGTGACACCGACTTGCCGATCTCTGTACACCTTTCGAGGAAGGCATAGAAAAGGGAGAAAGAAAATTGCGAAGGTCGTGCGCTCACCCTCGAGCAGGTGCCAGTCGTCATCGAGCGAGGCCAGTGCCTGTGTCTGATTGGCCTGTTGTTCGAAGTCGAGCATTCTGTTGAGCGTTCTTCTTCGTTCTTCTCTTCTCACCGTCTAGTACCGATATTGTTGCTCCACGGCGTCCCCTGTCCACTGTCTTTTTCACCTTTTAGTCACTCCGATTCGGTTGTCATCCAATTTCGTCGAGTTCAAACTTGTCGATCGTCGCGAATCGCGCACGACATCGATCGGACGAAGATCGGCGCGGCGCGGCGCGGCGAGAGGAAAATCTCAGCGGGCCAGGAATGCTACTCGCGACGACTTTCCCCAGCGAGAGAAGTTAATACCACGCGAGTGAATCTCTTTTGGCGCGAGGGAGTATTGCTCGATCGCGTGTTTCCCTTTCTCGCTTCCCACTCTTTCTGTCTCCCTTTCTCTCGAAAAATGGCCTCACTCTCCTCTGTTTACACCGGGTTTTCTTATCGGTTCTCAGCTGCTTCCCCACCCTGCGCTATATATCGACATACGCTGGACTTTTTATCCCAAATCGACTCATGCCCGAAAGATCAACTCACGTCCAGGTCCTTCTAGGACTCGTTCGCTTCCGTTTACGCGCTTACGGCGCATTCGCTCGTCAGTGCTGTCCAAGGCAGCACATGAGAGACGCGATTACGTTTACATATATCCAAAGAACAGAGAGAACAGAAGGTGAGGGCTAGAGAGGGGGAGGAGAGGGGGGAGAGAGAGAATAAGAGTTCGAGAGAAAGAGGGACGCAGCGTCCGCGAGAGTTGAATGACGGAGAATAAGTAACGGGAGAACCAGAGAGAGAGAGAGAGAGACAGAGAGAGAGAGAGTGATGGAGGAAAAAAGAGAAAGAGAAAGAAATAGAGAAAGGTGGACAGCGCGACGACAAACGTCGCTTACATGCATCCGCGGCGGTACTCGAACCGCGACTGATTTCCCCTATCACTCCGTACTCAGCTGCCACCCACGATCCTCCCACCTCACGCCACCTGCTCCACCGATGCCGATCACCCCTCGCCACCGGCCCTACTTCCTGCTCGCGCTACCACCCACCCGCCACCCGTCTTGCTCAGAGCAACGATGGAACGTCTGACCCGTTCTAACCCCCGTCATTCCTGTCTTTTCTCCCCTGCGCGCGCGCGCTTCTACCCTTTCTCGGCGCGTTCTCTCGCCTCTCTCCATCGCCTATATACCACTTCGGTGGACGAAGTGTGTCTCACTCGTGGCAGTGTATACCGCATCTACTACCGTTTCTCTCCTGCCCCCCTCCCTCCTTCTCTCTCTCTCTCTCTCTCTCTCTCTCTCTCTCTCTCTCTCTCGCCGTCCTCCGTTCACCCTCTCGACAGTCTCGGTCGTCTCTCCTCGTCCTACTAGTTTCTCGAACCTCGAGCATGGTCCACAGCCGTTAATGTAGAGAGAACTCCGCGGAGCACTCGTGAATCCTCTCTTGCACAGTATTTCACGCTGCCTTTCTTCCTCAGACATGAGAAAGAGAAAAAGCGATGGAAAATTCGCTCGCACCCCAACCTCATTCGTTTTGCTTTTCCTCGGTTCTTCGCGCTTTTTTGATCTTTCTCTGCATTGGATTCTCTCTTCGTCCTAGCTTGAACGTAAAACCGACAAGCATCAGTAAACGCGAGAGCTTATTACACGGTCACCTTGCGCTGGGAATCACGTTTGTCGAGTCTACAAGATGTTGCACGCAGTGAGAGAACGTTTCTTTTTACGAATATGAACGAGCTGAACGATCAATGACCCAGATCAAATCTCATAAATGAACGTAACAGCATAAAGTATAGATCTTGTAAAAATTCACAAAGTGTTTTTATGTATAAGTATGTATTTTTTAAATAAAAACTTGCTAATAGAGTATATATTGGAATTTGTTGAGATATTTATCACTTCGTGAATATGTAATATGCACACCTTTTAAGGAAACTGTTACAAGATTATGAAATTATTATAATAATTTTGGTGAAATTGTTATTTAAATTAAAATTGTTATATTATTAAAAAAGAGCTGTACAATTAAAAATATTAAGAGTAATACATTTCTGCACGTGCGAAAAATTGGATTATGGATGCAAACACCTATTAATCAATATTTGGATTTTATCATTTCTCGCTTTATCATTCGAAATGACGGTGTACACAAATCTAGTAAGATTTTAATTTTCAATACTGCTAAAATCTGTTAGTAAAGTTTCATGTTTTTGACGCATTCTATATCGTCAACCTACGTATATTATGCACAAAAAGTATAAAACAAAGAAATATAGTATATTTCTAAATAATTCAGTGTTGTCATTTGCACGAACGCGATATCCATTTTGACAATCATAATCTGAGATTTTTACCCCAAAATTATTTTTCTTTATATTAATTAATGTGTACCTACATATCATACTCTTGCTAGAGTATCGCTGCACGTTTGTTTTTATATACATCGTTACGCTACATATAATCTCGTATCCGTGTTTTGTTCAAAATTTGTAGAGCAAAGTTTCGTTTAAGCTCCTCGCGGCCAAAACGCGTAACTCCATTTATCGGTAACCCTCGGCTCATCCATGTTGCGAAGTGAGCAAGGGCTGTGCTGTCCCTAAAACGCGCAAGGGTGGCGAGGGTGGTGCAAAGGGAGCAAAGCGAGTAAGAGATTGGTCATAGAACGGGAAAGGTAGCGAACAAACTACAGCTGCGAGAGGATCCCCTGTACAGCTGCCTCTGTAGACTCCTCTCTCTTGGTATTAGCGAGTATATACTTAGACATCAGAGAAACCAGGAACACATAAACGAAAATGCTTATTTATAAATAGTTTTTTATCAAATATATTATGATACTTGATCAGTGATAAATTTGAAAAACTGACACTGTTTTTTTTTAAAGCATTATAATACATAGCCTAATAATACATAAATATCAAAAAAGATAAGACACGGTGCGTAAACGACCAAGTATAAACATTATATTTACAGTTTAAATTAAATTAAATTAAATTTATTTACATTATTTAAATAAATTAAACTTATTCAAGTTAAATTAGAATTTGTTAATAATTTAATATAGGGTTTGTATAAAAAATTTCCAAAAACGTTTTCACGGCACGAATCTTCTCTTTTTTATGATCAGTGTCTTAAAATATGGATTTAACGACATATACCGATCGTTCCGCATTGTCTTAATTATACGGTATGGACCTAAAAACTTATTACAAAATTTACGGCCTGGGCCTAACTGCATTCGCCTAATCGCGCATTCACAAAGAACAAGTAACTTTCGCGATTTAGACACGATAAACTCTATGGGTAAAACATTTTCGGAATTTTATCCAGATTATCGTAAAATGAGATAAAGTTGGTAAATCCTTCAAGAGGAAACATAAATATTTTACACGATAGTAAAATTAGCTGTCAATAGTGTCAATATAAAACGTTTATAGTGTCGTTAAAAAAAATTATGGACACATGACGTTATAGAAAAAAGTAATATTGGTCATTGCGCATCGTGTAAATTTAGTATAAAATTTATTATAATTTTCTCTACGTTTCTCTTCAAAAAATCATCGGTACGCGCATTTATTTGAAAGGAATAACCGCGCGGAGCATCGATCTTTATGATAACAGATAAAATTTTATCAAGATTCACGCGCGACGTGTGACGCTCAACATTGCGCTGACAACGTTTCCTCATCGGTCGCTTTACGACGCATTTCAAATAGGTGGTTAATAATAAACCCATAAGCTAGCTAATGCTCGAGCGTATATATGTTTATTATACGAAATGTCTAGGAATTATCGCCGTAAAGTAAGATTCCAAAACATAGAACGTAGAGATTAAGAAGATAATGTCATTTTTCGACATTTTTAGAAGCACGTTTCAATCTATTCGCTTGTATAGCTAGATCTTTCGAAAAAAAATTGAAACCTTATTTACGACGAACTTATTTACGGCTTCCAGTGACGTAAATAAATACTTAACAGATAAAAAACTGCCTTTTCATTATTCGTCTTATTATATTATAGGTACCCAATATTGATCTCAAACGTTTAAGAGCGGTTGCTTATTGCTGTCAATTTTTCAATGCGCGTCGAGCACTTATTCTTCAAATAAATTCCTTATGTGCGCCCCACATTATTTCCTAATTATGTACATATATAAACTTTGCAGATATTGGTTAAAATTTTACTGTATTTAGTGTTACGAAAATATGGTAATAACGCAAGATTAGGCAGGGAGAAAAGAGAAGGGAGAAGAGTGAGGAGTGGGGGGAGAGAGAGGGAGGTAAAAAAAAGTCCCTCTTGAAATGGGCGACGCGACGCGACGCCAGCAGCACTCTCGCGGATCACCATCCGCGAGATTTATTTATAAGCCCGCGGTCGAGCACGATTTCTTTTTATCGATTGCATTCCTTCCAAGGCCCCGATGGAGAACGGATCGAGCATCGAGCCGTCGTCATGGCCGTTTATTCGTTCCCGCGCGGCGCGCGAGATCACTTTCCATCTCTCTCATTTTCTGTCTGCTTCTCTGTTCCCCGGCTCCCCGCTCGCTCTCGAGTCTCGTTCAATATGGCACCGTCCGCCGCCGCTGCTACCACTACCACTACCACCACTACCCCACCGCCGACGCCGCCGACGCTACCGACGCCGAACGTCTCTCGTTTCGGCGGAATATCGATAGCGTACCGAGCGTACGCCGACCGAACGACGGGGTACGGGGACTGCCCGTACGCTCGAATAACGCTCACGAATTATGAGCTGCCGCCCTACACTACTACGTCCGTTACGTGATTATCCGAGTTATCCGGAGCATACGTAATACGGCTATTGACTGGCGCGTTCCACGAACGCAAAAGTGCAGCAAACGCGGGACATTCCGTTCTCGCTGCATCGCGCTTTTACTAAATTAGCTCGATTAGTTATCCAGTAGGCAAGGCTTTCTCGCAACAAGCGGAGAAAGAATTGTTAAATGTTATATGTAACAAACGTACCCATGCGTGTGCACCATGATACTTCCGTTATTCCGTGATACTCGAGAAGCTAGATCTATCTATTCTATAATTCCATATATTGTATACTAGACTCACATTATTCGTATATGAAATATCGTAGATTAGATATCTCTAAAACACGTAATCACTTAAAAATCTCTTGATAAATGCCAGATTCAGTTGGGGGTTAAAGTGATTTTAACTGACCTTATACAACTGAAATTCAATTGACTAATTAAAAAACTCAAGTTGCTTAAAATTTATTATGATAAGCAGAATTTCCCAATTACACATTTGTAAAGAATTTCCTTTGCAAAAGCCTCGATCTAATGTTTTTCTTCGAAACTAATGTTTTTGCAATTTAATTTTTTGAAACGTAGGCAAGTTTCTATCGGATTAAGATACGATGAATATACCTGGTACAGTGCAGGCGCAAACAGGCGCGCTGGTCACAGTGAGAAACATTGTTTACGGTTGTGCAGCGATCAAAGCTCGTATTGTGGTTTTCGGAGGGTAGTTGTCGTAGTTGACCCCATTGCTGTCGCTTTCAAACAATCGTGACTAAATCGACATTGTTACTAAATCGCCATTAACTTTTGGCGAAAGTGCTACGACCGGAGTGTTATTTATATCACGAGTATGTAGAAATATTGCTTAAGACACGTCGCGACTCCACGATACACAAACTGCAGTAAGAAAGTATATCAATGTTATATTTCGCTCATTCTGTTATTCTTAATTTGCTCCATTAAACTTTAATAGAGATGAAAATGATTTAACCTATGCGCATAATATGTACCTTTTCCACCGTAATAAATACATGAGTAATAATACGAAGGCGCGCGCGCGCGCGAGATATTTTTCTGTAACGTATCATTGTTCGGAAGATCGACGCCGTTAGTTAACCGTTTGTTATTGTCCTCTTTCGATGGCCCAATATTAAGATGGCGCGTGTACAAGAGAATCTAAATTTAGTCGAGTTTCGAGCTTGGTTTAATTGCCAAAGACTGTGCGACGGTGGCAAATAGCAGGCATAATATCCAGTGCATGACATGACACACGACGAGCTTCTTTTTTGAAGAAACGTGATCGGAAAACTATTTTTTCATTGTATCATTCTTTGGGCAGGCATATTACAGCGTCGCGTATTATAGCTGTGCGGATTATGCTTCGTAGATCCATGATATAAAAAAGTATTATAAAAAAAAAAAAACGTAGCAATGCGATCCAAATATTCTACAATCGGAATCTGACGAAACTTGATTAAAATTCCAAAACAAAGTTCCGGTTACCCGTCTGTCAACTGGAGCACCTTTGGTTAGATTTTATCGCGATTACGCAATATATGATGACACATCTATATGAATCTCTGAACGTTTTTAAACAGAGACTGTTTCCAACTCTTCTCTTCGATATTCCGTAAGCAAATGAACATATTTCGCGTCGCTTTTGATTCGAAATTTCTATTTCTTTTTTTTTCTTTCTTTCTTTCTTTTCGTACGTTATTAATCATTATCTTTTATCAATAAATTTTCAAATTTTAGAGACATTTTGGTTGTCTTTCCCCCCCCCATAGGTACTACGAATCTACCACTGATCTCGCGACGATAACGATTAGATTCTCGAACTGGTGCAAAAATGATACTAAACGAAACAAAGTAAACTGACAATAGCAGCGTTGGTAATAGCTCCGATTTGATATCTAGACAATTCGATATCAATGAAAAGACCCATCCTCTGTAAACACAGAAATGATCCTTGGTCGATACGGCATTTTCTCTTTCCTCATGCATTCCGTCACATTGTCAGTATCCATAACAGTGGTGAGTCTGTTTTCCTCACTTCGTTGCTTCCACTTCGGTTAGCCTCGAGGAGGACCAGCGGTAAGGCTTCCTTCTACGTTTATCTTCGTCGATCTGTCTCCCGCTCTATATTCCCTCTCTCCCTCTCTCTCTCTCTCTCTCTTTCTCTTTCTGTCTTTCTGTATGCGCAAACTCTTTCCCATCCCACTTTACGCTTGTATGGAGCGCACTCCACACTCCATTCCAGATGCTCAGCAGTGCCGACAATCTTCCCCACCCGCGATGTCTCGCATACATAATCGAGACAGGCCGACTAAACACCGTACTCTTCATCTACCCCATCGCCGTCAAAATCATTTTACTATTGTTAGCAAATAAGGGTTACCTTACTACCAATGCATTATTTCAGCATCCGGATTGATACGTAGTACGGTTGTCGCACAACCATTTTATGTAATGAATCGACCTATGCATAAATCTGCATGTTTATTTCTAAATTTTAGTTTATTCGTATTTTTGATTGATAGCTAGCTTGTGTGTGTGTGTGTGTGTGTGTGTGTGTTTTATATAAACTGAAAAACTATGGCGCTGACGATTAGCGCTGAAAATAATCAACGAAAATATCGTGAACGTACATAAACTTGTGTTAAGAACTTCAGAGAAAGAAACGACTTTACTCAAGATTTAACTCGTGGATGTACATCTACCTCTACCACTCACAATCAGATAAGTGGATAAACAAGATTCGAGCCTTTATTTGTTTGTAAACAGGCTTAGAATTTACTAAACCTTTGATTAATATATAAGATCAGTAAAATCTTAACCTGGCTCAGGTTATTAACATTTTATAAACTGGACAAGATCCAAGTTACGTTGAAATCCCGATACCATTGATATCATTTGATTAGCTACAAGATGCAATGACAGAAGGTATAATCGAGCAGTATCGAATAGTATCGATTGAGGTAAATGGTACTGATATTGTGAGTTTACTGCACAGAATTACTCGAGCATTGCTGTGTCGTGTAAAATCACTAGCCCCGCTCGTAAATGTGGGGTAGAGTTGGTTGGTGACAGTGTCGACGACGTAGGGGAACAAAGTGCCGAGCTGCCGAGACGGGGTGGGGTGACGACCATGACGCCGTTGCTGCACGAGCGTGCGGCGTGCACGCTTCTCCTTTCATTTGCTGGCACGCGTGACGTCACCGTATGTACGTGTAATGTGTCGTACACGACGCAGTCTCACCCGATAGCATGTGCAACGTGTAGCGTCCAAGTGTGATTGTACGTTTTTTCCTAGATGTCTGCTTTATTATTCAAGTATCTCGAGATCTAAGCGTTACAAACTTTTTTTTTTTTTTTTACTGAAAAGTGATATCTTGTTTTTTTTTTAATACGCGAAGCTTAGATGTTAATATAAGTTATCAGATGTCGACGTTTTCAATGATCATTACATGATTGCATGCAACTAATTAGGAGTTCTTAAGCTCTTCTAAGAGTTATGTTCTTCGTAGATATATGTATATAAGATATATACATATCTTCGAATATACAGGGAAAGCCTTGACATAATTTCGAAGTAACATACATATACCAACATCTTGCATAAGTTTTTCTCGCATCGTATCTTTCTGGACTATTTTTTGCAACTCGACTTGTTATTTGCAGCACTGCGTTTGGGTGGCACTTCTCACACAGAGGAGAAGCAACAAATGTTATGCAAACTTGATTATCTTCAGCATATTTTAGTGCGATCGATAACACAAAGGTTGCTTGCCACGTGTGTATAGTGTAACGGTAAATTTGCTCGTTACATCGCAATGAATTGTTACTCTTGGAGAAATGTTTCTTAGTCTTCTATTCTATCCTGAGATCTAATTTATTTAAATTGATTATTGATAACTTGAAAAGAATATTTCTCTGAGATATATGTACTGAAGAGATAAATGTTTTAGTTTTTATTTCCACTGAAGCTCAATATACATATATCAACAACATTGTTTGATGTCATTTTATTTGTTGATAGCGGTCTACAATGTGATAATTTACGGGGTAAGCGCTTTAATATAATTCTTGTTAATATGTATATTATCTTTTCGTGAATTAAGAATATTCTTTGCCCTGAAGTCGCGTAAAATATCGTATTTGAATTGTTGTTTTTTCCTTATTGTTATTCTAGCACTAGCTAATCTAGTTACATTTCAATATACTAATGAAATTTGTCAAACAAGTTCGCGTTGCTCGCGGAGAATAGTTTTAATTTTGTAATCTGAAAAGAACAGATTAAAAGATTGTGTGCGGTAAACAGGTAGTCAAGAAAAAAAAGATACGAATTTTCCAAGTACCGTTCGTTGACGTAACGTTGTGCAATTGTTTTACTTTTAACTAAATTTGCATTACCGAGCATTTGGCATAACAAGCGATGATTATAAACTCGAAATAAATAGTAATATACAAATGTATAGCAGATAAATTTCCTTTGTGTTAATTTTATCCAACCTACTTTACTCAACCGTCTTCTAATTACTTTCTTTGATATTATAATAAATAGTCATTCTTTCTTATTGCTAGTCGTTTAGCTCTTAGATTAAAAAAAATAAATAAAGGAAACCACTGTTTCTTTTGCTGTCGTACCTACATAAAAAAGCCTATAAGTAAAAGCATTACTTTACCTTAGAAATGCAGAGAGCCATACCTACTATAACAATATAATATTCTCATCAATCTATATAGCTGTAAAATCGCATTAAAGCATTTACCGTAAATTATCTCACCAATCATCGCTTCAATATATATCGTAATATAATATGTTGTAATATCGATAATATACATATATTCCTTTCTGTTTTTTTATGTCTTTATTTTCTTTTTTAATGACTGATCTTTGCGAGTCTTTCAAGCCTTCATACAAGCCTTGATAGACTTAACGGCCGCCCAATCTTTTCCTAACATCTCAGTTTAAGATAGAAAAGTAATCAGGGCCAAGACAGTGTAACGATCGCCTGTTGTTATCTCGCTATAGAGTTAAGCAAAAATTAGAATTTATTTATTGAGATAATCTCGATGAGTTATAGATGAAGGATAAAATTTCTTTTAAGCTACTTTCCATTGAATTATGTTTCCAATTTCCAACTTTTGTAAATTAAGGTTGTCGAGTACAAAGAGCAATCTAAATAATCCATATTTAAATGGTTATTAAATCATAAAATTGTGTGTGGTATTTTTCTTGGAAAATATAAATAATTCTGTATCTTTGAAACCCTTCCGATCCATGCAGACCAATTACCTATTACGGCGCAATATCGCTGTTATATAAAAAAAATTCCTTGCATATCTATACCAAGTTTTTCACTTCGTAACGTATACCTGTTGCTATTTTCGGACTTTCATCCCGAACCTACCGCAATACCTACCCACCTTTACCCGTCAAACAGGGCGTGACGTTCGCACCGGCCGCGGCGGCATCGCGGCAACGGAAGTTTAAATCTCGTGGGCGTCCGAGGGAACGAGAAGAGACCGCTCGCGAGTCTCCATGGTGACCGTGATTTTATCCTGTGACGTCACGAATCACGAAAGAACACGTGGCACAAACAACACCTACGCGTGTTTTTCCGGCTTGGCGATTTTTCAATATTGCGTCATCACAACGCACACACGAGGTGTTTGCGCATGCATTTCACGTCATTAAGATGCTTCAACATTTCCGACATGACGTCACTCACGTATTGCATGCGATTCTATATCGATTTTCTCAAGTGGTTTACTTATATCAGCACGATGTGATATAGACGCTGTGTAAATTTTGTGTATGCGAATATCTATGGATATCCATGGATATCCAATAAATACGCGTACGTAACATTTATAAACTGTATAAGGTACACTTTCATATTAAACATAAGATGGATTGTTAACGAATCATGCATTTTTCGGTAAAATATTTTTGCAAATATCTTTTTATCTTAGGTAAAAAATTGAAATGAAAATTCGAATTAGATCTTGATATTTCGTAACGTCATAGAAAGAAGAATATATTTCGACGCAATGATAGGGTTAGAAAAAAATTTAATACTTGATTGTATTAAAGGAAGCTTTGTGTAAATTTTATTAATCTATTCTATACACGTATATGTTTTAAATACTCTTATTGTTTGGTATTTTTATAACCTTTTTATTTTTATTTTTATATTTTTTTGTTTTACGTATATAAAATTATTATAAATTATTTTTACCATTTTAAAATCTCTCTCTCTCTCTCTCTCTCTCTCTCTCTCTTTCTAATAAATTCTTTTATCGATATGTTATCGAAAAGTCGATTATGGGAAGAGATTTTCTAATAATCGGCACTCTAATAATCAGGGCTATCAATTATATACTATTGTTTGTAGTCCATCATGATTTATGGCATTCACTTCGACCGATATCAACGAAAATAATATATGCATCTAATTCTTAGAGAATTTTCCGACTGATGTCATCATGAGCGAACGATCGTGGCAGCACGTGCCGCGCGTGGTAAATTAACGCGTACTCGTGCACTTGCAGTTAGCGTCGCGGCGTTATAACGCCGCGACGCTATGGCTATGTGAGCGCCATGATCGCCATGACCGACCGTCGATGGCATCGATTTTTACACGGCATTGTCGGCATTCCGGCATTTCCGGCCCGACCGCGATGTGCGACGCGCGATTGCTTACAATTAGATCGAGAAAATGCATCAACGTCACTCGCGGAACTTATAACTTGTTAGCTCCAGCTCTCGGTTTACAAATGAGACTGTTCTGATTCGAAAAAGGATCTAGCGAATGTTCGTTAAACTTATTGAATGCGACTATGCGACCTGCCGATATAGTGCCGATAATGCCGCGCTGCATCTATGAAAGTGATCGAAGATGGAATCACACACTAATCAGCCAACTAATCATCAGCGCATAGACCGCGTGAGTCAATTATATTATTATCTATATTTCTATACATATTATTTATACATATGTATGTTGTGCGAGTAATTTTTATTGCATAGTCATAGTATTGTACATTTATTTCAATCGATCTCAACCTTTATGACAATTGCATGCATACTTTTGCCATGCGTTTGGTCTTTTAAGTTATTGGTTTTATCTTATTCATAGGTCGAACAATATTGATGCTTTATCTGGAAAGACAAGTGATTTTTCCACTATAAAAGTCTAGTTTATTCTTAAATTCTTTAGCAGTGCTACTTAAAATAATATAATAATTAATGTTATATATTTTTAATAAAAAAAATTTTGTATTTTCTTTCTCAGTCTCTCTTTGCATAGCAAAATGTCTAAAATACATTATAATCTTGCCGATGTAATATTATTATATTGTTGATATCGAGTAGCTAATATGTTGTACATTTTTTTCTAAAAATACTGTCTTTTTATGTAAAGAAATATTTCGGCTATGAAGCTTAGCATCATATCGCACGATGGCGCCACATTTACCTCTACTGACGAGTAAAAAGTAAAAATACGAAACAGCTGTGAGCTGACGGCTTAAGGTTATGCGCATAACCTTTTTGCACACACATTTTGTCCTTAAACAAAAGATCCAAGTTAATTCCATTAATTGTGAAAGTATTCGTTCTTTAGTGTGATAAATCGAGACATGTTTCGTTTTGGAGCCAAGCATTTCTTTATCGGCAGAAATTTCAGTACGAAATTTAATGATATCAACAATCTTGTTAAGGTAAGTAAATGTTAATGTATGATAGCGGCACGTTTGTGTTGTGCTTGTTTTTGACTTACGTAAATATTTCCTAGCTCGAGACGCATGATATTTCGTGTACAAATAATTAAGCAAGTCAACGCATATGTGATTCCTGTATAAGATCCTTTTTATGACGTAGAATCACACATAGTATAGAAAAGCATGAAAAATGCGAAAAATTGTCAGAAGCTTTCTATTTTTGTCAATAAATGTAATATCATATGCGATATCTATATCTATTACTGTACACGGATTATTTCTTGTAGAAAAATAAGGTAGTCGTCTTTATGAAAGGCATTCCAGAAGAGCCAAGATGTGGATTCAGCAATGCGGTAGTTCAGATATTACAACTGCACGGCGTTACTTATGATGCTTACGATGTTCTTAAAGATGAAGAACTCAGACAAGGTAAATGATATTACTAATATTTGTTAACAAGCTTCCACATTTATTAAATAATTGTATTTTAAAAAGAGAGAATATATTAAATTTTTATTTATATATATATATATTTAAAACATATATATCAGATATATATAAAATTTTAGAAATAATTTGTATTATATATATATATATATATATAAATTTATGGAATTTATATACTTTTATAAATCTTCTGTCTATTAATTATTATTGTTAATGCCATAGTTCTGAAACTTATATTAATTACACAGGTATAAAAGACTTTTCTAATTGGCCCACAATACCTCAAGTATTTATAAATGGTGATTTTGTGGGTGGCTGCGATATACTCTTAGAAATGCATAAGAATGGTGAGCTTATTGAAGAATTGAAGAAAGCTGGAATTACTAGTACTCTTTTGGAAAAAGAAGCATCTTCTCAAAGCGATGTCAACAAATCTAAAGAATAAATTTATCTTAAATAGCTTGTAAATAAAGAAATAGCTGTGTCTCGTATCGACAGAAGGATAGTCACTTTTTATAATAATGAACATTTTTGTTAATGTTAAGCATAATCTTAATCATAACGCATTAATATATATGTGACGATGTTCATCCAATATTTACTCCTTTAAATTCCTTATCAATTCGACTATGGAGATTCAATATTTGAAGAATGAGTTACATATTTTTAAGTTCTTTTCGAAGAATTTTTCCAGATATAGTTTTCGGAATACTTTCTATAACTTGTATATATCCTAATCGTTTATACTTGGCTACACGTTCAGCGACAAATTTTTTGAGGTCGTTCTCGTTAATTTTTACCCCTGACTTAGGAACTACAAAAGCTTTTGGAATTTCGCCATAATTGTCGTGTGCCACACCAATGACGGCGACGTCTTGTACATCATGGTAATTACGAATCACTTCTTCAAGTTCGATGGGTGCGACTTGATATCCTTTTACCTTTATCATCTCCTTCAATCGTCCTTGCACATATAATAGGCCTGTATTTTACAACATATAATAATTCGTAATTATCTCTTCAATCTAATTGTCATATTCTTATTTTTCCAAGTTTCTGATTAAAATTTATCACTTTATTTTACCATCTTCGGTATAATATCCTAAATCACCAGTCTTGTACCAGTCTCCATCCATACTATCTGCTGTGGCTTTAGGATTTTTGTAATACCCTTTCATCACTTGCGGACCCCGTATATATATTTCTCCTACCTCGCGCAGACCTAAATTTCTGCCGGGAGTATCATCTTGCGTGCTTACAATTCTCATCTGTGTATTTGGAATCAAATAACCGCACGATGTCGGCGATACATCTGCAGTACCGATTGTAGCAATCGGGGATAGTTCCGACGCGCCGTATCTGTAAATTGTGTAAATTAATGCATGGTAAATTTTTTTTTATATATTGTACAGATCTCTTACGTATATATTTCTAATCGTGATATTTTACCCTTGTCTGAAGGTCACGGCATTAGTGAAACGACTTTGAAATTTTGCGATAGATTTTTCCCCAAGCGGTGCAGCTCCTGACAGTATCAATCTTAAAGATTCAACGTGACGGGACGTTATTCGTTCATTTTGCGTCATTATTTGTACGATCGGTGGTACGACATGCAGTACTGTGCATCGATGATTTTCAAGCAGTTTTGTAAATCCTTCTATGGAAAATTGTGGCAGACACACCAGCTTAGCACCTATTCTATAATTGTAGGATACATATACCATGATTACACTGATCAAAGTTATAATAAATCTCAATATTTTAAGTATTAAATATCGAAAGAGATATGCTTAAAATCATAATTACAAGAAGTCATAATCGAATAATTATTTAATATTAAATAAATCGTTGGCGGATCATATTTGGACATCATTTACACGTCATAGTCACGCAAATTAGTTACTAGTTAATAGATATGTGTTAACGTACCGCAAGTAATAATACAAAGAAACTATTAACCCAAAAAAGTGATGTACTGGTAATATTAGCGGTATAATATCCTGATAGTGTTCATTCGCTTCTCCAAGACAGAATATCGGATTCGCGCTTTGAAGAATATTTGCAACAATATTCCTGTAAAATCGTCTTCTAATTATTTACATCAATATTATAATAACGGTATATTGAATTTTCGCTACTTTCTCGTATGGAAATTCTGCCGCATTTACATGCGGCATTGCATTTATTAGTTGCATATTCAATTTAATTTAAATATTTAAGGCTCCTGGAATCTCGTCGCGGTTGTTTTATGGCTTACGCTGTTTATTAACTGTCAAGGGAAAAGGATAGTTTTCGAAATATTTTACAAGTGTGTTAGAGCGATTAGAAGTGATTTTTTTTAAATCCAAATATCTTTTTATTTAAAAATGGCACGCAAGAATTCTCAGCGTGTCATTTCTCGCCTCTGACGTCACGATCTAACAGCCGCGGCGAGTACCCAGGAGTCTTAATATACAATCAATTTGCGCACCTATGGGACGTCTCAATGCCTTTCGGCATACCAGTTGTGCCACTGGAATAAGGCAAGAATACTGTATCTTCGCAACTTATTCCAGTTTTTTGACTAACTGAAAAATCTTCAATGTCTTCGCGCATGAGGTCATCTAATTTGATTGTCCCTGAGATTGAGCTAGCGTCAGTCCCATCGTTCACAATAACAATTGGTAATCTTATCTTGGAATTTTTCTCAATACTTGCTTTGATGGCAACATATTTAGCTGGAAATGTGAAGATTGCTTGAGCTTCCACGTTCTCCAATTGCCTTTTTATCTCATACTTCGTGTACGCAGGACTAATCAGAGTTGTCTTGAAAAGAACAAAATTGATTGATGACGATTAGGTACTATAAATTTATGCAGCGACGAATATTTTAATAATTCTAAGAACGAACATCTTATTACATTATATATCTTTTATTGATGTTAGTTTATTTAATTATTGTAATTAAATAAAATTGTCTAATTTCTCCAGCATCTTCTAAGTTATATTACTGCAGCTCTTTAAATGTGGTAATTTTATCTTACGCGTAAGCCGGCTTCATTTGCCGCTAGTGCGATGATGGCAAATTCTGGGATATTTGGTAAAATAATAGCGATGGTATCTCCCGGCAGAAACTTGCATTTTCTTAAACTCGTTGCTAGTTTGCCACATGCTTTTCTCAACTGGCCATACGTATATGATCTACCAGTATTTACGCACACCTGAAATAAAGAAATTAATTGAAAAAAATAAATTATTTATACAGTTTTACTCAACCATTTGTATGACGTTCATTAACACAGTGTGAATCTGAGGGTGAACAAAATTGAACTTTGCGTTTAATAAAGTATAATCAAATTACTAAATTAACGCAATATTATTTACGCTATGAACAAGAAAAGCTATATAAATCAAAAAATTATCCGATATAGAACAAGCGTATTTTCTCGATTACTTTATTATTATCTTCGATCGGCAGTCGATCTAACAATAAATATAAACATTTATCGATTGACTTTGATAAACAAACTTGACGAGAACAATAGTTGAATAGCTATTTTCCTTTATTTTATTGTTTTATACAATTACAATTATATTTTTGAGTGTTTAAATTTAAATGATAATATACATGATTGAAAATAAGAAGTTATGCTACGACTTTTATCTTATGCTAAAATACTTTTATAAAAAAATTGCTTCATTATGACAGTGTTAGCGAATTTCGAATGTATAAAATTAATCAGTGTTTCACTAATTGTTAAATCGTTTTTCAGATTTTTTAAATTTTCAACATCGAATATCTGTTAAAACTATTTAAGAGACATTAACAAAAGAATCAATTTTTACGATCTGACTGCATTTATAAAATTTAATCTGTTCTAACGCCTCCTGCACACGAATTGCTGTAGCCATAACGTAAGACGTACGGCGTATCGTAACGTAAGAATTGACCAATTAGAATCATGTTTAATCGAAAATGGCAGCATTACAGATTCGAAAAGACTTAATGTGATTGGTCCAATTCTTACGGTATATCTTACATTACGGCTACGGCAATTCGTGTGCGGAAGGCCTAAATTAAACTTGTTAATTTTCCATTATTTACGTAAAAACAAATGATATTGCGATAATATTGAAACAATTATCATTCTTCTTTTCATTTATTAAGGGGGTATGCCACCTTTGAGCATGAACTCTTTTCACGATTTGTTTTAACATATAAGGAATAGAGCAATCAAAAATCGGCTTTAAGGGGTCTTTTTATTATACATTGAAGATGTAAAAAAATTTTTTTTGTATATAAAATACACCCTGTCAAAAGAGGCCGTGTGCGTCACGGGGGTCCAGCTGGTGTACATGATTTCGGCTGACTGGCATGACCTAGAACAGAAATCCAAAAAATATCTTAATCTGTGATAGATTGGCTATGGAAGTACGTAGGATTTTTTAAATTGGATTGTTAGTTTTTTTTTGGGGAACCAATTTTATACACGATTTTTCAGTGTAAATTTGGACACTTTTGTTCAAATTAGTGTCAATTTCGCAAAAATCAATATTTTTCAAAAATCCTACGTACTTCCATAGCCCAATCTATCACAGATTAAGAATTTTTTTGGATTTCTGTTCTAGGTCATACCAGTCAGCCGAAATCATGTACACCAGCTGGACCTCCGTGACGCACACGGCCTCTTTTGACAGGGTGTATTTTATATACAAAAAAAATTTTTTTACATCTTCAATGTATAATAAAAAGACCCCTTAAGGCCGATTTTCGATTGCTCTATTCTTTATATGTTAAAACAAATCGTGAAAAAGAGGTTGAATTTCATGCTCAAAGGTGGCATACCCCCTTAATATCTATAGAAAGAAGTAATTTAATTATACATAATTACGCACATCCATAATATTACGAAAAATGCAAATGTTCTACGTACATTTTTTATACTCTTGTATTATAAATCGTTGCGCGCGTGTATCTCTTGATATTCATAATATTTGTATTACATACCAGAGCAGTGCGGTTTGACCATCTTCCGATTTTTTCCCAAATGAGGTCGTGTAAATAAATATTCTCGAAGCCACTTACGTCGGGCAATCTGCTACTTACTACATTCTGCGAATCTATTTTTAACTTGATAGTAGTTGCGTAGTGTCGATGTTTAACAAATTTTCCCAAAGGATTTTTTGGCGATGCATTGACAATGCATTCTCCAATGCACTGACTCAGAATATAGGACATTCGCCCGAAAAGCGACAGAATCATCATTGCGAAAAACGCGAAACAAACGTCTTGTATACAGATATGTTATGCGCACTACACGTTAGTTAGTACTGGACACTAACCGCGTATTAGCCAGCATAGTAACCAACTGTGATATAAGATAGTTTCGATTGGATATACATATGTATACCTACTGTTCCCACTAATTCAAATAATGTAGCGATTACATAAGTTATTGTACATATCTTTTAAAAATTATTTCTATATATACATATATATATATATATATATATATATATATATATATATATATATATATATATATATATGTAGGTCCAGAGGTATGTTCCGGGACTGTTTACGTTTTTTGAAATGTACAGTCCTGGAATATAACGCATATATATGTAATCAGGTTCAAAAAACTGTCCCGAAAATTGCCGTAGGACATGAATTTTTTCCAGGACAGTCCTGGAAACTGCCAAATGTCCCGGAATATACCGATATCAAAAATAAAAGTCCCGGAACATACTTCCAGACCTACATATATATATATATATATAGATTTTATATTTGCATATGTAAAATTTATATTTTAAAGCGTGTTTGAAATAGATAAGAGCACTCCATCTAGCAGTTTTTTATTTTATGTAAAAAACTTTGTTTCAAAGAAAATATTTATCTTGTACATATATAACTATTATGTTCTTACTCGGGAAATTTTTCTAAATTTTTGCTAGCATTCAATCAACTTTAAAATATTAAATGCGTAAAATATTTCCTTATCTCTGGAAAACGCGATATATTACCCCTGAACGAATTTTTCCGCTTTTTCTTAACATAATTATTCGATATCTCTAAGAAACATAAATGAGAAAAATCTGGATTAATACGCTACCTTCGGTAATGCACGCAAGTTCAGATATCAAATCCGCTTAAAAACACAAAGTCCTGCAAAGTAAGATAAATAGATAAATCTATTTCCGTCTGGATGACGTTTATACATTCGTTTGTGCAAATGTGCCGCAAATCATTGAATTGCGTGCTACTTGTCGCGTCACATAAATGATAGCGTTTTGTTTTATTTCCGATGATGTTGAAATAAAATAGCTTGTGTTAATATAATTGAAGAGTTTTATGTAATGTGTATAAATAATTTTGCAAATTTAGAATGAAAAGAGGAAGCGCGATTCTAAATTAGATTACGGACGGAAAACAACAGAGTATTTCTTGGTTGCTGCGAGAAAATGTATCATCGGGAGCATAGTTCGACTGCGATATAACTCACTGATTCAACTAAAGCATATTTCTTCTATTTCTTCTATTTTATGAGTGACTTTCGAGCGATTAGCGGAAGTTACGCACAATCTTATTTGGCGCCCGTTCAAGTCGTTTTCTACGAAATTTTATGCGAAGAAGCGAAGATATCGCGAGGATTGCCAACGGGTGCATTTGCATATCTGAATTTTCGAGGAAAAACACTGCAATTGAAAAGACTGCAGATCGTTTTTAAACTTTAAACACCGTCATGAAAACGTAAATTATTGAAATTATTGTGATGTGATGTTATATGATGCAATGATGATTGATGATATCATCCTGATGCTAAATAAAAAATGTCTACATATATATTGTTGTATGTACAATATGTTAAATATATTGTATATAAATCGGAGCATTCAATAGACAGTTTTGGCGAATTACATCTAATATGATTTACTTGACATATGCACGCACAATAGGATATTACGTGATATTTATTAAAAAAAGTGTAACATAATGCACATTTTTATCTTTCTAAAACTTGATTTATTAAGACGAGCAACGTAGTAATTTCTAATTATTGTGTGTGTGGCCAAGTAAATGAAAAAATATCACATTTGGTTCTGTATCGCGATCGTGGCATATCAGTGGACGAAAATGCGACATTTGCATTTCAAATTAATTTCATGAAGGAAACGACAGTTTTTTCTAGAAGTAGATATATATGTACGTAATATATGGGTCTACAAAAAGATTTCCTTAAAATTCAACTTGCGTGCGATAACGCACGAGCTTAATTATAATCAGTTAGATCGTTAAAGCGATATTTCTTCCATTTATCGCGTCGCACGCAATAAGTACAACTAGAGGTTCAGAAATTACATTATGTTAGATATTTTTATCAATGATGCCTACCGAATATATGCATATATAGAAATATAACAAGAGCATTGGAAAATTTGTTACGATAGAAATAACACTATATCTCTTTCAAATAATTTACAAATTTTATCAAGAAACTGATAGTAATCTTCATTTTAAGCAATAATCTTCAATTCAGTAATCTTGCATACGGTATTCATTTCTATAGTCTTTAAGGGTTGTCCGGTATTTAAGATCTTTTTCTTGTATCAAAACAAGTGATATACTGAAACAATCTAATTCTCGATGAACTTAATTCTATCATGTTTGTGTTATATTAACATAAATTTCGCGAGTGATAAATTGTTTGAATAAGAAAGTTTATAGCTAAAGTATAAATCATATCTCTTTACAAAAGAGTTTAACTATATTGCAAAACAATTATCATATAACAAGCATCTATCTCTGATCTTATATTGCTTAAGATAGCTTGTTTGTGTTGATCGCGACAATGTCGATTTCTCGTCACTGATAAAAGTTTCTTACTAGTCCTATCTTCTCTCAACAAGTTAAGTTTCTACACACTATCATTTTTTCATTTATTTATTATTTCCTCTTACATCATAATTAGTAGCGAATGTTTGATGGTATTAATGATCATACATCTCACTATTTCCATCTTTGACAAGAAGATAGTGGCTGTTTAACTTTAAAGATTATGAACCCTTAGGCAAGCATTGAATATTATATTATTATATTTTTAGTACAGTATCGAGCTTATCAAATATGATTTATGAAAACACAGAAGTATTATATCAAAGAATTTTTATAGATTAAAACAATTGAAATTATTGGATGAACAATATAATGTACTAATTTTGTAATATCAAAGAACTAGTAATTAGAAAAACCTACAGTAGTTATTACATTAGTAATTATTAGTGACAAACGTTTAATCTTTATTATAAAATTATTAGAGAATTCGAACTTTATCTCATTATTGGAAACTTATTGTGTTTTTTCTTTCGTTTAGCTGAAGATTTCAATTATGTATTAATTTCTTAAATACGTGCATTACATAAAACATTTTAATATCACGATATTAATTCTATCGTTAAATTAAAAAATTTATACTATCTAGCACATTTTTATTTAAAGAAAATAAGTATTAGTGTGAGAATTATTGTTAGAAACCAAGTCGCAACTTGAAGGAGTCGAAGAAGGAGTTGGCGGCGAGGTGGCGCCGCCCTCCCTTCGATGCCTTCGATCGCACAACCCTTCTGTCCCTATTGAACCGGTGCTTCTTTAACACATAGGTTTTCTTTTCGTATCACTAATACGATATATCTATGGATTTCCAAAGAATTATTTTTATTTCTACTTTCGTAGTTTAATAATGACAAATTTCAGGAAATCAATGTACAGCATAGTTATTATAGGCGAATAAAAAGAATGTTGGGGTATGTATATGATAATATGCGATCAAGAAATTTAAAATTAATTAATTGCATATGCGAAGAATATATTTCGAAATGAAACACAACAGAAGTATAGGTTTTAATGTTTTTATTATAAGTTTGAAAGCAGCTTTTTCATTGAGTATTCTAGTCAGGCTTCGTTCGATGCTACAATTTGATTTCTCAAGGATATTCTTCGAGCGATCATTGACGACGATTTGCTGGATAATATTTTGGACGTATTTTTGTGTTTTCGCGTTTGTTCTCTTTCTTTTTGTCATGTTTCTCACGCAGTCGACGCTTCGAATAAACACGCGCAAATTCGAGGACAATAGGAAGACTAAACGTTTGCTGAACGCAAATCGACTATCCTGTGCGACTTTCACTCTTACATGTGTAATTGATCGCAAACGCAACGATACAATTTCTACTAGAGACACATTAATTCTCAGAAGAATCATTCAAATAAATCATTTGGTTCTCTCGCAGCGTCATTATTGCCGGCAATGCTCTCGACATCGTGCTTTTCACTCAGAAATTGACATTAAAATAGATGTCTGAGATACGTATCATCTGTTCACATTATCAATCGTCAATGATCGTTCCAAATGGAAATTATCGGCGGAGAAGTTAATTGCTTTCGCAAATTCTTACTTAGATCCATCTCCAAGATCGTTCTCTATTGGGCCCCGCAAAGTTTTACAAGAGTCCCATCGTTACGTGAAAAGTGACCACGCTATCGTAGAAATCGAACCCCGAGAGATTATCATTTAGTAGGCAATTTTGCATAGGAGAAAGAAACAGTCATGAGAGTAAGAGAATCATGGAGGGCGCAAAAATCAAATTCAATTCCGTTCGATTTCTTCGGTGTACATATATTTATTTCTGCAATACTGCGAAAATGAGAGATATTTTTTGTCAGAAAAGTGGCCGAAGAGGACAATAATTTACAAGGCCAAGGATTTGTGTTACGAGTGCAACGAACTGCCCATATAGAAAAATGGACGAAGTGTTATAGCAAAAATTGTTTCCCCCCTTCTATCAATATATATATGTACGTATATATGTATTTATATATTTATAATTTTTCTGTTTTTAATTATTTTTTTCATGAAATTCGTACAATACCTATATTGTGGCTTCTTCGACGGTCGTTGCGAACACTCTCGTCGTCATCGTCGGGTATTGAATTTCCCTATATTTAAGGCTCTCGAGATCGCACGCAGCGATTGTGATTGTGACATGCTACTTAGCGTGTCGCAACTGTATACATAAAAACATAATATACATAAATTATATATCATTTTAAAGTTTATTTTAATCAACGTCGCATGAGATGAATAAATACTAAGATTTGAATCACCGTTTTTTTACATGGTCTTGATTAAAATTAATTTATACTGAAACATGAGTATTGCTGATAAATCAGCTCGATAATGAGAAATTCGATAAGTTTTATTCTAAGAGGGCTTTTTGGCTTGATCTAAAATATAAAGCTTAATATAATAATATACATGTATGACAATATGGGAATAATATAATACTTTATGTTTTTTATAATACTTTGTGTAATTGATGACCAAGGACAGAGCAAAGCTTTCGCAGCAACTTTCGAATCGCGGATTTGTACATGCCGTGTATAAGTAACTCGTTGTAAGTTGTAACGGAGTCGCGAGAATTGACTTGCTTCTTGAAACTTTGTTTCGAGCGAATAAGCACGTAAGGTAAGGTCAGGGACGACGATTACGACATTGTCAGTCGAATAGCGATTGTTCGTATTATTGCAAAGTAGCTGATGTAAAAAATCGTAATATCGTATTGCGTTTATATTCTCTCGTTTATGTCCAATAACGACCTGTTCCGACTGTACAACGTGGATCACAAAAGATGGTTTCATAAGAAATACATATGACCGTCTTGGAATATTTTTAGATATTGCAAACATATTTTCTGATTAGTTCTATACTTTTTCTGTTTGATTTTTGTGGCAAATTAAAAAATAAAGAAAAGAAAAATTTATTGCAAGCTTGAAATTTTTGCAAAGATTATTCTCGCAATAAATAAAAATTATTAATGTAACCAAACGATGGCAGTGAAATTAAAACAATCTGGTCGAACGGAGTAGATCGCGAACGGAGAGATCTAGAGAGATTTCTTTTTACAACTGTATACGCGGGCACGTTCATTCTTACACGCTCGTTTTTACTTTCCTCTCGTGACTTTTTCTACAAAACTGTGCAATATTTCTCGCTTAGCGAGCAATTCTTCGTCCAATTTAATATTCTTTTTTTTTTTAAGAGATACAGATTACTTATTTTATATACTTACAATTAGTATTTGTCCAAGACTGCAGTATCACATATGTCTTATTAAAGATTTTGCAGATAGAGTTCGATTGGCTTTGAAAAAAGAGAGGATAACAGAAACTGTGTATGGCAACAGTTCTTATCTCGAATTTAAGTGTTAAGAGCTCTATCGATACGTATTCGATTTAATATTAATAATATTTCCATATTTCAAAAACGATCGTGTCGTATTTGTTTCATTGCTAATTCTTTTAATTAATATTCTTCATTTAAGTGCCAAATTCCATTTTTCGTTTAACTTTAATGTCATACATTTGGTTATAGTTTTTGAAGTTAACGGAAATCATTTTCTCTGACCTGTCAAAAGTGATACGGCTTTGTTAAGTTTACGCGTTAATATCACGGATTAATTAGATAACGAATACAAACTTACGTATTTGTAATTAAAATTGCATACGCGCCTTCTTCCCTTACCTCACCGCCGCCGCTTTATGATACTTATATCACGTTGGATCCTAAAAGAAATATCTGCTACTTGCGCTTCGTTGGATCGTGAGTGTATCTTGCTGCGTTTCACAGTAACAAATGGAAATTGCAAATAACATTTCCCGAATAAACTGGAATTACGGCCAGTGAACAATTTTTAAGCAATGGAGCCAATGGAGCGTGAAATTGCTGTTCGGGTTCGCATCGCGTGCGTTTCCATGTTGCGCAAGTTTTACATTTTTCATCACTGTGAAGGAAGTAAAAGGCAGTTGTAATTGACAAATTAGATTTTTATTTTCTTAGCTTCCTTCATCGTGCTTTATGGATATATTGCAGATATAGCAGCTACGGGTCCATTTTCTGCAATATGTCTTTCGCGTCTTATATACATATAGATAAATCGGGGTGTCGGTATTAGTATTGCGAAACATGCGTTTTATCACTCTTTCTTTTTACTTAATTATTAAATTAAGTAAATGTTGTGTAAAAACTCAACTCTGGATAAAAATAATACTCGTCATCTCGTTATAGTGCTTAAAATTAGCTTTATTCTTAGTAAAAAAGTAAAAATGTTCGATTTTGATAATCAATTATATTATTTCATCGAATTAAATTTATTTTGAATGTTAAATACTTCGAAATTATTATGTTTAGTGTTTAATTATACAAAGTTCGATCGATATCATTCGAAATAGGTCCAGGTTCAGGTAGATACTTCAGTCATTGAAACGCACGGATGATAACCCATATTTGTGAATTGAATTTACACAGATGTTGTAGACCTACTGTGTTGACGAAACTAAATGTAAATTGCAAAAGTCGGGCATTTTAGCGTATAACATCCCGCGCGATATGATTGGTGCATGAAAAATCTCATTACGTAGCGTACCGTTATTTAAATATAATCGATGCGCGATAAATTTAACCGTTTAATTGGCTTAATTACTACAATTTCAACAGTTTTAAATCTTTTTCTTTGCGTATAAGTATATAAACTATGATAGAGCCAGCTATATCGTTTCTGCCTCTAAAATCTATTTAACAAAGTTCTTGATTTTTCGATAATTCTCTTCTTTCATAACATGAAATTATATATCTCTATTTATATATATATATATATATATATATATATATATGTACACGCGCATATATGTGTATGTGTATTTTACGTGTGTGCACGCGTATTTGCGTCTATACTTTCGATTTAATCAAATGTTTTCGGTGATGAGAATTGTGCCTTTGCTCTTCATAACTATAGAGAATAGAAAAATACTAATTTCTTACAATTGTTTAACTATAAAAAGATTAAATCAAAGAGATGATTAGAAGTAAAAAATGCAAAAGCACACTATTGATACAAATCAATTGTCTCATCTATTCTTTACAAGTAGCAATGGCAAGTAATTCAGATTCGTATAATTATACGATAATTCAGACTCGATCTAATAAATATTTGCAAAAGATTGATTGTCAGCACGTTCTGTTATTAGCAAAGACGCCATTCTCGTCTGCAGCAGTAGCGCGCGCTTTCCCACATCTGTATGGTCAATGATTATGCAAATATATATACATGTCATATTACAAGATATATACATCTAATATTGCTGTTTTGGCGCTTCGTATGTATATCATACGAATATATCTTTGCGAACGTAGCGTCATTCCTGCCGTCTGCGTAACAATAACTATTTGCAGTTTGCACGAGAAACTTTTCTTAACGAATTAACACCTTCGTCAACTTGAACAGTAAATTCTCCAAGTTAAATAACACTTTCTCATTGCTTTATAATCACTCGTCATGTGAAACGCAATATAGATTAAACATTAAATTATCAAATAAATAACCGAGTAAAAAAACAATATAAAACGTCATCAGAAATATTTTTGTAATTTACAGCTTCAATATAATATGAAATTGTAATAGATAACATAATAAAATTTGTAATTAAAAATATACAAACAACAAGAAGTATAAATTAGATTTTATTCGAAATTGATTCGAAATTTTTAATTTTCGGTTTCAATTGAAACTGCTTAAGTGGTAACTTGCAATATGCAACAGGATCGTGTCGACGATTCCATCTTGGATAGAATGACGATCACATTTGCAATTCCATTGACTATTTGTTGAGTACGACGAAACAATTATTTCGTATTTGATTTAGCTTTTTCGCTCTTCTGCTATAATTATACAGTGTTATTCGATAATAATATTGTTCAATGCATTTAAAGTCAAAAGAACGCATCTAAATTGAAGACTTCTAAACATTTTTCAATCAAGATAAAAATTCCTCTACCTATCGATAGTGTTCAAACTATGTATTAAAACCTTTGATTAATTTCTCTTTAAAGGAAATTATAATGTTGACGTAATAAAGCCTTCGAGTTTACATTCAGGTACCTTTGCTATTGCAATACTCTTTCTGTCTATAGGAAAATATATTTATAAATGTGCCATACATGTGCTCTCAATTAGTCAATTTGACCGATTGGTTCTTACAAATAACTCGATTAATGCAGAACCAGTCAAAAATGGAGATAAGTATAAGTCATATAAGTATATTTGAAATTCCAATTAAAAATTTATTAAAAATAATATGTATTTAAATTTATACCGTAAAGAAAAAAGTTATTACGGAAATGTGTGTGTGCTTCTACTTTTCTGAAAGAAAATTAGAATATCTATATATTTGCATCTAAATTAATCGCTCAAGATCCCCAAAAAATTATTTCCTGTAGACCTTTTAATCTTCAACAAGTATAAATTTTAGTATCATGGGATCTATAACACGACTAATAAAATAAATCCGTGAAATTTTTTACAAAGAATAATTTAAATTATTCTATTTTATATGTAAGATTTTAATTATTTTATTTTATTATTAGCTTTCATATTATATGTTTCTGTAACGTATTCTTAACATCTTTAAACCTAAAATAATTTATGATATTTGTTGAAAATTTATATACTTGTTTGGTTCTGACTATATGGCCGGTATTCATAGTCGGATCTTATTTCACGATCGTCTTAAGTAATGTCAAGATGCTAATACGGCTCTGTGATTGATTCATGACATCTTAAGGTTGTACTTAAGACAGTCTTAAATATAAGAACCGACTATGAATACCGGCATATATCTTGACACTGGTTAGACATCAACGTTACAAGTTATATCACGAATCACATGCGCGCGAATGTTTGGCTTAATAATTATAATTATAAAATGTTACGTTATCTCGTTGAGAGACACATTGGCTTGGTGTCAAAGTGAATCGTTCTTATGGCCGGAGAGAGGCTTAGAAATGTAGCGTAATCGCCATAATACTATCGTAAACAATACGATGCATGTGAATCTATATCTACCTACGTATGTGTGTGTGTGTGTATAAGGTGGATATATTCCCTCGGAGAGTTTCGATGTGTCTCGAAGAAGCCGTCGCAAGCGAGTAATTCGTACTTAAGACTGCATTTATTTACCTCGTTTCTTCATTAGTTTTTGGCCTTGCAAAATTATGCTGGCGTTTCATCGGGATCACGAGATGAAATCTCGTCCCATTTTTCCCTTCACTCATCTTAAAGAGCGACTAACGAAAATGCGAAGATCTTCTCTTTAAATATGTGTTACGTCTATATTATCAGAGTCGATATATAAACATAATTATCGACACGTTATATTCGTTAACAGCGACGTTCGCTGCTCAAAAAGAAGCAAAGTCAACTTACTTAGTACTCAATCGTGTCATCGGAGAAGTCCAGGCACACGCATGAGGTGGCCAACAACTAAATTTTTCAGCTGCACTGATAAACCACCGTGAACATGCCACGTACATGTCGTGCACGTACAAATATACAAACGAGAGAGTAATGAAACAGTAGCGATTGTTCGATGTACATACATGAACGTTTTAGAGTAAAAATAATCGCGAGCGCATTATCATACAGCGGACTCACGTCTTCACGAGAGGCTATACTACCAAGCGTATTGGATGATGAACTTTTTCGCGTCGTGGCAGATTGTCTCGAGGAAAGGAAGAAAAGAAATAATCGGCGCGAGAAGAACTTTCACAAATACTCTCTCGGTCTGGGCGGTGGTCTCTTACGGTCGGATCTCTCGGCGGTCCTGTCTGCGACAGTTCTGTCGGTCGGTCCACCGCTCAAATCCCGATCATCGGTACACTCGAGCATCTGCGTAGTCTCCGTGGCCTCTGACGGGCTCATTGGCTGCGTGGCGAGAGGAGCGAGCGGCGCCGCACCCTTGTTGCGCGATTTGCTGCGTCGCTTGCGTAGGATAAGTGGTCCCAGGGCATTCGAATCGTCACCGCGCGACGTGGAAGCCTGCGCCAGCCGCTCCAACAGCTCCTTGTTGACGTCCCGCGATGACGACGACTGATGGTGATGATGATGATGATGATGGTGCTCCTGGCCGCTCTTCGACATGCGTTCCGTCGCCGTCGACTGTTCTCGATAACCCTCGCTCGGTGTCGTGGACGTCGATGTGGTAGCGATCGACGGTTTATACTCGCTAGTCTGAGTCGCGGACTGAACTAACGTTACTGCGCTCGAGGTAACGGGTGACTGACTCTGGACACCGCTCAGACCAAAGCTTGGAATTTTCTGTTGCTGAGAACTGCCACTACTGCCGCCGGATGATGATGTTCCTGATCCGGCAACCGGCAACTTGTTCATCAGCGCTTGCAGCATGTCCTCGATCTTGGCCAGTCGCTGATTTACCCTTTGCACCTCTAGCTTCAAATCCACCTTCACTTCCAGTACCGCCGCGAGAATCTCCCGCTCGTGACTCGGTTGCTGCGTAATCAGACCACCATCGTAGCTTTCTAGACGTCGTAGCTGTAACTGCTTCGAGTCTACACTGAGAATCTGTTGTTGTTGTTGTTGTTGCGCCTGCTGTGGCTGCGCATCCTTCTGATTTTCGTTGTCGCCGCCCTCTTCGATCGTGCCTCCCAATTTGCCGAGCTTCGGGAAGACCTTGTTGGCGCTAGAACTCGGACGCGAATCTCTCGCGCTAAGAGATCGCTTGAACGTATCACCAACCGTGCCCGATTCGCTACCGGTGTCTAAACTTGAGCTACCTGCAGGATTATTATAGGTTTTTTCATAGATTTCTCACAGAAAGTTCAATTTCAATTTATTTCTTTGATTGTGCTTTAAGTAACATTATATATGTATATCTTATTGATTTAATTGTGTACATGCAATTAAGATTAATAAAAATTGATTTTCTTAAAAAAATTTTACCTAACAAACGACCCCACTTGCCGGGTCGCGTCTTCGCGACGGTTGTTCCACCTTCCTCAGCGGTAGATAGTTTCTTAGCGTGCGACGTTTCGCCATCCTTGGCCTCTTTACCGTCGCCCTTTTCTATGTCGGCAGTGTGTTTTTCGCGGCGAAACCTACACGGAATACAAAGAGAAAACAAAGCCGTCTTTATTTCCTAGTGTGTACAAGCGACTTACAAAATATATTTACATACAAAGGAGAAGATACGATAAAGGCTGGTTATTCCCTAGATTTGGACCAGGGCAGCGGGCAGCAAAGTACAAATGCATACAAAGGGGCAAGAGTGTGGTGAAGGGGTGCTGGATAAAAGATCATTCTGACGTGAAAAATTTTATTTGTCTGTTTTTCTATATAAATTTAATGAGTTTCGTTCTTTTTTCCGGCCCGATTAAATCTACGGTACATCCTCGCTAACTAGTTCGAGGCAAAGCTAATAGGGTTATTATCATAGCGTAGAATACAGCCGCCTACTGTCGAGAGCTAAAAAGGAAGGTAACTCCGATTGGTTGGCGGTCGAGCGACTTACGGTGCGACGTGTCTGGGATCCACGACGATGGTGGATGATGTTGGCAAAATCGCAAAATATATACGGGGGGAGGAAAACGGAGGAGAACGTTGGTGAACACTGATGGTGAGGGCTAATTTGCCGTAGCAAGATTTTCAGAAAGCGTTTTCTACAAGTAGCTTCTTCAACAATCAGGACACGTTCTCGTATTACCAATAATGTTTGAATCATATCAGAGCTAAAATTATACAAGCTCCTCAGGTGCTACAACTTCTTAATCCAACTCAAATCGTGGGGATACGCCGCTTAATACTTGATTAAAAAAGCTCTCGAGGGAAATTCTTGTATTCTTTATTGCCTTCATTGATCTATATTGATAGCGGATGTCGTAATGCTCGGATGCTTTCTCAGATTTGGAAATTGTATAAAACAGCAAAGCAATATTGTTGACAAATGAAGAGACATGAATTAACAGTACTTGGATTCGTAAATGTTTTCTCGGCATAAATTTTAGTACAACATGACATCTTTACCGAACTGACAATAAATTAATCATCCATTTGCGATGTACTAATTGCGAATGCTTTAATAATATAACAATACCTATTTCTCTATGTTTGATAATATATTACAAAAAGTTATCATATTAGAAATTGCATTTGCTGCATGGCATCTGTTCATGAATTTTACGGATAAAATACTGAACTATACCACATCCATTGATGATAGATAAATTAACGAATTGATAAAATTATTCAATAATAATATAAATTATCGATATAAATGATGCAAATGTTGCTTGACGATTTTTAAATCATTTTTTGAAGAGACTATTGTACGATACCGATCAGTGTCGACCAACGTTTATTATTATTATTATTATTATTATTAGTATATTATCTTTTAGGATAATAACGACATCAGAATGAGAAATTGCCTGACAAACTTTGGGAATGCCACTTTATGGAACATATTAAACGCGGCGAATAGTTTACGTTATAATTATTAATTATTGATGTTGTCACAGCGCCTTTCTGAAAGGAGGCTCCCGTAGTGAAAAATGTTATTAAAATCGCATTGCATGTATCAAAGCACGCTTGTCTCTCTCGAAATTAATCAATCAACGATTTATACATAACTATTACTTTTCGTTAAAGGTGCATTTAATGTATATATAGCAATATTATTGTTATAATAATATAATCCGAATTAATGTTTCAATTATGTAAATTATTAACAATTATCGAAAATGCTAAATAATTTGCATATAAAAAAAATTCTCTTTCTAATATATGTATATATATGCAATTTCTATACAGATTGAAATATTAAAATGTCATCATGCATTCGATTGAATTGACAAAGGCGGTTCAAAATCTGTCATATTCGATTAAATGAAAACACCCTGTTATTGATTACAGAATCTATTAATATATGTGTATAATAAACAACAAATAAGTTTATACCATCTCTTAATATTATCATCTTTAAAGAAAGATTCGATATCATCATGCATGTAAATCAAATGACGTTTATCATTGAACTAAAAGGGTCTGTCGATCGTTGCGATCGAATAATCATTACAAAAAATTATTGTAAGACTAGTGAGTATAATTAATTAATTATGCTACAAAGAAAAGTAGCGTAAGACTATCAAGTCAAAATTCTGGAGGAATAATTAGCGATAAAAGCGTATTGCGTGTGAGTCAGGCAGTTGAGAATGCGAAAGTCATAGATATATAATATATGTATATATAAAACGTTGATGATTATACAATAGAAATAACAAAAAAAGGCATAATATTGATAATATTGTAGCTGTAAATCGTAAATGCAGCGTGATATTCGTTTAGTTTTCTCTCTGGCATTCCGATAATTTCTCTGGCATCTGCAAGACAGTATTTTATATATGTTCGTACGTATATGCACTCTCATACAAATATCCAACTATATAGGAGATAAAGAGAAATCTGAATACTAGAGTGTGCGTTTGTCGCATGCACTTCGCATAAAAATCGAAGAAAATCGGATGCTCGTTAAATACGTCAGGATTTCAACAGTTTCTCATCTCGCCGACAGCACTCTGCGAATTTGCACAATTTTATACGCGATTAATAATTACATTCGTAGTCTTTAACTATATATAGATGAGATATTGCTCGCTCGAAAAGTACCTATTATTGCCAATATCAATTTTGTTAAATATATTAAATCATATTGTTTTATTTTTTATTAACAAACCTTGTAAGAATTCCGAGTGTTATTGCTACAGCATTACGATTATATTATTTCGTTCTAGCGCTGAAAATAAAAATTGGCGAATAAAGTTGCAAAGCTATCTAACGCATAACGGAGGGAATAAAAACTGTATGAAATCCTGCAATTTGCACTATGTGGCTCTGGCTTTTAGTAATAAAATGTACATGATTATGCGAAAAAGATGTGCATGACCTTGTAAAGCCATATATTTTACAGCACTCTAGCATTCGTTAATAACTGCAGTATAATCATTAAAATATGATAATGATACTGATACGATACCGCAGATGAAGTGTACGTCTCGTGAAAATGCTGCTGGAAGGACGAACAAACCAAAGCATCTTTGTAGTCTTTGTATCTTATGCAATCTTTGATAGAATAGATATTCAAACAGATAGAATTATTTACAACAAAATGGTCCGATGACCTCTTAATCATTATCAAATACATCGTTCTAGCTTATCCTTCATTAATTTAATAAACATTAGTAGGCCATTGTAGATAATCACATCAATGACGTTATAATACTACTGTAAAGCAAAAAATCATATTAATTTTATATATTTTATTAAAAATATAAAATATAGAATATACAACGCAAGTGTATTCAATGAGGATAAATGTGAAGTTTGGGACGTTTCTGGCGGCTGCCACTCTCGATTTGCTCGTGTTTCAACATAGACGTGTGATGAAAATTTATCGTTGTTCACATTCAAGCGTGTGTACTGCAAGTGCACATACGTGATACCTTCCAGCTGGCACATTACGGGACGTATTACGGTATTTACCGCGTCGAATGGATGTGGGAGAAGTACCCGAACACATGTGTGCAGGGTGTTCTTGAATGACAGTGACAAATTTTAGATTAAAGATATCTTCGACCGATCTGGAATCGATATCGTCTCAACGAGAGTTTATCTAGATCTCTTTTCGCTTTCTTGGGTTCCAACATAAAATTTCCCGGAATGTAGCTAAGCATTAAATTAAGATTTTTATCAAAGCTCATTCAAAACAAATTAAACAAAAACTTAATTCTTTTAAAAATTACCCATTTTAAAATAGTTGTAAAATAGTAGTAAATTATTTGTATATAATCAATCAATCGTATGTTTTTTATTTAAAAATTTATTTTTTTCATTTACAAAAAAATCAATTCGCCACATTTTTTGGTTAAAAATAAAGTTGAATTAAGTTTGTCAATGTTACACAAGAACATTCTGCCTACATATGTTACCTTTGTTTTGAGGGGCAATGCAGTTTAATCCCTTATTTGCCTGATTATCAGTAAAGATAAAAAAATAATTTCAATTCAAATATAAATCGTTTATAAAAAGGATCTATTTCATTGGATATATTATATAAAATCTCTTTACAGGATATCTGCTTAGACTCTTTATTAGAAAAAATTATTTTACTTCATATTTTCCCCTTCCATTATCATATTTTTCGAAGTTGGCAAACAGTACGTATTGACTTAGGGATGGGGGAAATTAAAAGTACGTAACGAGGCTCTTAATTGATGAAACTCGGAATCATCAGAATGCAAATGTGGGATTAACCCGCGGAGACACGTGCATCACGCACTGCCGTGGTATATACGGTATATATTCATGAATGTTACATATATATACACGAATATTGAAACAGGTATTCCGGTATTATATGCATAATGTAATATACAGTATACATCGCGGTGGATATTAATAAAAACTGCCACGGTCATAACGACGGCAATCATAATGATAATTTAATGATAAAAGATAACAATATAATAATAATAACAATAATAATAATAACAATAATAACAATGATAATAAAACGTGTACGTAGCGAGGAAAACGGCAAAAAAGAAGATTTGAGAAGAAATAAATACATAAGAAAAATAATGAAATTGCCTAAAACTCGGCCAGGGTGGCAGGACGTTCACGGTGAGCTCCTCGTCGGAATCCTGCTGGGACCGTCCGCTCACGGTCCTGGTCACGCCGATCGGGCTTTCCCCGTCGCTTTTGAACCTTTTCGGAAAGAACAGGCCAGCCAAGCAACACGATCAACAGTCACATTCAGCAACAGCCACGGAAGATAAAAAAATCGCTCGCGATAACTTCTCTGTACATACATCATTCTCTCTCTCTCTCTCTCTCTCTCTCTCTCTCTCTCTCTCTCTCTCTCTCTCTCTCATTCCTTACTTTTTTATTTTTCTCTTCTCTTTCTCTCCCTCGCACGTGTCACGCAGGGTGTTGTATGTGCACGCGCATAAAGATGTAACGATGGTAAAACGATCTATTGATAGCGCAACAGTCAACTCGAGTTCTTTCAAATCCATCTCAATAAACACGTTTTCACAGTCTTTCATTAACTGTTACTTTAATAATATATATATATATATATATATATATATATATATATATATATGTATATATATTTAATTGTATATTTTTAATTGTTACTTTAATAATATATTTATTTTCGCCTACGAATTAAATTTTTCTTAATTATTTTGCTACATTATTAATATCTGACGATTTAATGCACAAAATTATTTCAGACAAATTCGTACTTACATATTCGATTTCTAATGAATATGTGTGCGCGCGCGCGCGCGCGAAAAATGTGTCTTTAGAGACAAAACTAACAATTGCGCTACGTTATAAAGGATCGCATATCGTTGTACGCGTGCACATGCTCTATGTGAAAATATATTGTGAATTAATATGCATTACTTTATGATCTATCATATATCGCGTGGGCAATTACATTCACTTATATATCTAGTCATCATGTGGAAGAAAAAATTTTGAATGCAAAATTGCGCTCTCTCGTATGCTTCGATAAAGTTTTTTACGATCGTCAAAACAAATCGAAGCAGACACTTTCCAACAATTTAATTATCAGTGACAACCGGAAGTCGTCAGCTACAAACTAATGCTTGCAATTGTAATTTTCTTAGCAAAAATCCATTCCGTGAAGTTGAATTTTAATAATTAAGAATTGCTTTAAAAATTGTCGAATGTCCTTTTATCTTGCGCAACTTCTATTTGTCGATTTCTCAGAATGGATTTCTCGACTGATTCATGTGTTTGTTCCAAGGATGAGTAACTGATGACGTCGAATTTGAGTGCACTCGATCATATTCGGTAACTATAATAGTAGATACTAAGCAAGTGTTTTCCTACCTCGAGAAGATCTTGCGAACCAGATGATCCTGAGCTTGATCCAACTGCGGCTCATTTTTTCTTCTTTCGGCCAACTCCTTTTCTCGACGGACATCGGCGACTTTTCGAAAGATGAGCTGTGCACAGAATTCAGCTTTATTGTTGTACATATGTACAACATATATTATCCTTATTAAATAATATCTAAAGTAAAAGAGGTACATAGGGAGAGAAAAACATTTAATATCTATAAACTAAAACTTTTATAGAAAACTACATATATGGGAAACTTTATATCACATTTATATATTATATATATGTATATTTTATTATGCATTATATTATATATATATATATATATATATATATATATATATATACAGATATGTGTATCTAAATTTGTTCTATAATAATAAACTTTCTATTTGTTGAATGCTGTTATATATTGGTATTATTATTACATATATTGGTAATACATCACGTTTAATCAGTGATAGGAAAACAAAAGAATAAGCAATCTTCACATGTAAATGATACTTAACAGCCAAGCGTTTTCGCGCCAGGGCGAAGATTGCACAGAAACAGCCGGTGCTGCGTTTCGGCTTTGACATATTATGAACGCGCGTCATCTTGAATGCACTCTGTGCATATAGGCTGGATCATCTCATCTCATCTCTTGTTTGAAAATTGCATGACTCGTGTAACGCGCCAATTCCCTTTGAACGAGACTGTGTTTCATGTCCTTCCTCGCCCTTCCCTTTCTCATAATCTGCTGTCTATTCTGCCTTCAGTTTCAGTCTCAGTCTCACTCTGCCTCCGTCCTTCGCCCTTCGCCCTTCGCCCTTTGTGCAGCTCTCGTCCTATGTCGCATTATACGAGGCGCGAATATCTCTCTCCCATATATCCCTCAAAATTTCGTCCGTTTTTCGTTATGGTTCGCGCGTGACAAGAACGAAGAATACGCGTGAGAAAAATATTTAAAAAATGCATAAACATTTGTAACATTGTATACGCGCGCGCCGCGCGCCAGTGGGACAGGTATAGTGACGCAATAAATCCGGCCGACGATAATAAACAGACGGCTGGATTTGACCGATTTTCCTGTCTCGCAGTCTCGCTCTTTGAGTCACGGGCACTCGGAATATTTTTAATATTTTTTACCAATGTTTTTATATTGTATCTGAACCCAGCAAACACAGTAAGTAGTTGCTATCAAATTGCGCACTCGGTGATTACTGTGTTTGTTGGGAATTTATATGCGATTGCAGTTTTGTCTCATTATTTGCGCTTATTTAAAAAATTCAGAGGTTTCTCTTCCTCTGGAAAAAAAGAGAGAATTCCCCCCCCCCCCTCTCTCTCTCTCTCTCTCTCTTTGTTACCGGGATCGATCACTCGAATTTTTACCCTAAGTCTAAGTGATCCGTTATCAGGCCACTGCTTCACAACCCCTTCGCGTTATTGAAATATAACGGCTATCCCGACAAGTCTTAGCGTTTCATCCCTCGTAAACGACGAACGGGGAAAATGCGCAAACGATTAACGAATGATGCATAGATGCGGCATACGCGCGGCGCGCGGCGCGCGGCTACGACGACGTCGACGTCGACGTCGACGTCGGCTGACGTCGGCGACGGACGGCGAGGTCGGCGAGATTAGTGGCATGGTGGCGGGGTCGGGGTGGCGCAGGCGTAATGACGGAAGTCGATAGATGGCTGATGAGAGATGAGAGCAGACGAGCAGAGCACGAGAGTCAGAGAGGTGCAGGGTGGTGCAGAGAGGTGCGCACTCGTACACTCGTAGCAGCGAGCTGCTCGCTCGCGCGTTGAACATAACCTTCAAATCTTTTGGTGAGCGCGTCCGGTCCAGGTTGCGGGTTGCGGGTCCGAGTCGATCGCGCACGATCGTCGGCGTTGGTCGTCGTCCGCGCGACGACGTGACGTGACGCGACGTGACGCGACGAGACGTGACGCGTGACGCAACGTCGTGCCACCGACACCTGCCGCGCCTCCGAAAAAGGTGCAGGGTCTGGTCTGGTGTCTTCCTTGCGTCCTCGACATACACAAGACGACCGGGTGGAAGAGGTATATGGACTGTCGGGAAAGGCTGCTCGCCCGTATGAAAGGTTCGTAGTCGTAAAGTATATTTAGATATCTTATCGATAATGTAACGTGATGAAGGTTGTATGATTCTTTTTTATGATTCTAATATCAATAATGGTCAAATGTATAGCACGTCCCGTGTAAATCCTAAAAACATGTGCGAGAAAGAAGATAACGCGACTTTTATTATCTTTTCTTCTATGTACTTAATATGACGTTAGCAGTTGTGTCAGTTGTGCCTTTAAAAGTAATAGAAACTGCTTTCGAAATGAACAGGCTGCGGGATAATGATAGTACAATTGTAATAATTGATACTGCAATTGTTTCAGATGGGTCATGGGTCAAGCCGTTCTGCTTCGTCGGCGAACATACTTTCCACGGAGGAATTGACACTAGTGGAGAACCTCTTTAAGTCTATGTCGCGCAGCTCAGGTTCCATCAAACGTGAAGACATATTCAAACATTGGTCAATACATTTGGATGATGCATTATTGCAGTTTGTGGTTCGATTTCTCTGTCACGATCCGGGAAAGAAGGTCTCGGCCGTCAACGGGGAGAACTTTGGTCGGCTCTATGTCTTTGCCGTACGCGGTAATCCTGAGGAACGCACCAATTTGATCTTCGATGGTTTCTCGGAGGAAGAGCAAAAATACGAAATACCCACCGTTTCGTTCCTTCAGTATATTCAAGCAACGATTAATTCTTACTTGCGACTACAAAAGAACTCTGGTAATACGCATTATCTTACTTGGAGTAGCATCGGCTGCACTGTCAACACTAGGCGCATAGGGATGCGTTCTCGCACTCTCTGCGAGGACCTGATAAAGTATGGGGATGTATTGACTGTCGATCAAGTGGAAAGTTGGTTTGTGACAGCTGCCACGTTCAAGAATATTCAATCGCACGTTTTTCAGTACCTCTATCTAGTCTCTCAAAAGAAGGGGAGCGATAAGAATACGGGAGCGCGAATAAACGATCTGAATCTTCTGCCATTGTGCAAGGGTTTGGAAAATATACCGCACTTTCCGAGTATATTAGGCTTAGGAGACGTTCTGTTCCTAAATTTGAGTCTGCCACACGAGTTACGCGACGAATGGCGATTTCTATTTTCGAGTCAGGTGCACGGCGAATCGTTTTCAACCATGTTAGGAAGGATCGTGATGCAAGGTGCTACGATCATCATCCTTCAAGATATGGACGACCATGTGTTCGGCGGTTTCGCCTCGGACAGTTGGAAGCTAGGACCGAACTTTATAGGAAATCAAACGTCATTCCTATTTAAGCTCGAGCCGGAAATATTGACATTTTCATCGACGAATTACAACAATCACTATCAGTATCTCAATCTCCATCAGCAAATGATGCCTAACGGCCTGCTTATGGGGGGACAACTTAATTATCCCGGCCTCTGGTTGGATTGCGAATACGGCACCGGCAAATCGAGCTTGTCGTGCACGACTTTTCAAAGTTATGTACAGCTTAGCGGTAAGGAAGACTTCAAAATCAAACATTGCGAAGTGTGGGGAGTCGGTCCAGTGCCGGACGCGGAAGAGGATGTGCGCGAAATGAAGTCTGTATTGGATCAAGACCCAACGTCGAAGGTCATGCTAGAATTGTCCGGTCGTAAGTTACACAGTGAAGGACTTCGCGAGGAACAAGAGTAATTGTGATAAATATAGGAATTTTTACGAGAGCAGAGAGAGAGAGAGAGAGAGAGAATGCTAATAGTTGTAAAGATATTTGCAGATATTTAAGATTGATCAATATTGATTTTACACGGATTAAAATCTATATGAATATTGTTATCGATTCTGATAATTGTAATGGGATATATGCGGGTACGAGAAACGTATTAAAAAACTCATAATTATATAGTAATGTTTACCATATGAAAGAGTCCTCCCTTTTACATGAGTGCATATCTTTAACGTTGAAACGAATTCACGTGATAGCGACGCGAGAAACAATTAAAACGCATTAACAGAAACGAATTGCATTACGAAAATTGTTGTGGAAGTTTGAGTGAAAAAATTATTCCGCTTGTCTGTTTGTATGAATGACCTCCATATACATTTTTTACAGACTTGTGTGGGACTATTTATTTGTAATTATTTATCTAAGTATATACTATTAGGACTTTTGTCCCGTTTTATAACGGCCTGATATCTTTCGATTCGCGATTGTTTTTTCGATCATTCGATCATACTTGTGCAATTTTATTATGTCGTGTATACGTGTATCTATGAATTCAGTGCTATGATATTAAAGAATGCCGATTGTTGCGTGGCCTGAATGCCTATTGTCTAGTGCCTGACGAGTCGTTGTAATTGTTAATTTACCGTTCTCTGCGTATGTTGATTATTCATAAACGAATAACCGTGTGCCATACAAATTGCTTTTGTTAACTAAGACTGTATAATCGTCGTGTAAAGAATAAAAGGAAACATGCAAACACACACTCTGATTGTTTGCCAATTATAAAGTCATGGGAAACCATCGCGCTAGTGTAAGATCTATTAAAAGTTCAATAAACGATCAAAATCGATATTTTGTCACGTTTGACTTGACAACGTCCTTTCCATTAATTTACAATACGTTTATAATGTTTGCGAGAAATTTGTTTTTTTTTTTTTATTTATTTATTTATTTATTTTTTAATTAAATTTTGAGAGACTCACCCGATGACTCAAGTTGTAAGTTAGGATCAGGTTCCTGGCGAAGGAATTTGCGAAGGCTTGATAAAAGTCCAACACTTCTAACAGCCGATCTCGCTTGATTGTGTGCAAATCGCAGTAAGTGAGCGCCCTAACGTTCGCTGCGCTCTGGCCGATTGTCGGATTCGTCCAAAAGCTGTCGCCGAAAACATCGCCTTTCCCCAGTATCGCCACCACCTCGTCGTCCTGTATGACCTCAAGGCTGCCGGTCACGATAAAACACAGAGAATCGATGGATTCTCCTGTGTGATACAGTAGATCGCCGGGTGCACTGTGCGACATCGTGAAGTGCATCGCCAAAGCACGCAGACACCCGTCGGACGCTAATCTAAATAGTAAACGCGCACAGCAAATTAAAATGATATGTCTAATTATATATTATATTATATTATACTTATAATTTAATATATTTAATTTTTTAATTAAATCGTTTAAAAAAAGTAGTTTAACAAAGCCTCGATGTATCATAGAATTTACCTAAAGGCTGGATGTTCGTTGAAGACCTTCCGGTTAAGATGCACGCAAATGTCGGCCTTCATGTCTTTGGGGCAGTAGTTGAGAACTTTATCTGTATCTAAGCCCTTGGTCATCGCCCACGTGCTAACGACATAATCCATGACACGTTCGCTAAGAGCTTTCGGCACTTCATGGAGCTTCATAAATTCTCTCACGTTGTTCAACATATCGTGATACTTGGCGGTAGCGGACGTCATTTGTTGGATGATTGTGGTGACATGACCAAAGATCGTGGCGTATAATAAGGCTGATTGAGGAAAGGAGAGAAAGAGAGAGAGAAAGAGAGAAAGAAAAAAATTTATTTATTTTACGCAAAATATTCGCAAGTATTTTTCGTTTAGTTTTATCAAACGCGAACGATCGAGGTATTTTTTTCCTTTTTGTACATATTGGCCGATTTACGGGTATTTAATTAGATTTAAAATTAATATTGATGTCCGTACCAGCGATGATCATCATACAGATGGTGAAAATTTTCTCGTTGTCGGATTCGGCTGCAACATTCCCAAAGCCCACGGAGGTCATGCAAGTCATTGTAAAGTAAAGAGCAGTGACATACATCGTGCGTCGTGACGGACCCGCTACTAGTTCGGGTGCGGTGCTGGCATTGGTCCACAAGTAGCTATACGGTGACTGGGTAACATTGGCCAACTTCCACAACCACGAGTATTGCACCCCATTGTCCGCATCCGACCTTCCTATCGAATACCTTCAACGCGAGGAGATTTCTTACGAGACTATATCGGACAAGATATTGATACGATATCGAGAGATTACATTTGAATGCGAGACTGGAGGCACCATGCTATTTCTCTTACGATCGCGCAAAGTTGAACTTAAGCTAGGTTTTTGTTCATACGCTTCATACACTAAATGCTTCCAAAATTCTCGATTAACTTTAACTTGGATTTTATTCATTTATACTGGATATTATTGCGATACTTTGTATCGTTTCTGCATTCGCCTTTTCTCATAATAAATTTAAATTTACTTAAAAAAGTAAATAAAAATATAAACAGCATATGGCGCGTTTACGTTTTATTCGATCAAACTTCTTTTTTTTATTGGTACAACAACGGTTAGTAGTAAAATAAAATATGATATAGTCGACGTTTATAATTTTTAAGGTAATATAATGAAACGGCAGATATATATGATTTTTGCAAAAAATGAGAGCATATTCTGTGGCACAGTGAAGATCATGGTGATTCTCGTCTCTGTATGTGTATATAATGTTATGCGGTAATAATTGCGTTAATGCGTTACGCGGCATATCCATCCCGGTCGGAGAGGTGTTACCTTGAATACGTGTGTGTACGCAGGGTAAAATCACCTTAATAAGACGTACCAGATACAGGCCAGCCAGTGAGCAACCAACATGTAGAAACAGAGTAGAAGAATGAGCATCGCGGCACCGTACTCCAGATAACGATCTAACTTGCGTACGACTCTACCGAGTCGCAGCAGCCGTACCACCTTCAGAGCCGAAAACAGGCTACCTATCCCGTCCTCATCGTGGTCAAAGGCGTTAAATACGTCATACGGTAAGCAGCTTAGTAGATCTATGACGAACCAAGATTTCAAATAGTTCATTCTGATTACCTGAAAATATCAAAATGTCACGTCATGAAAAGACAACTTATTATTAATATAAGTATGCTTACTATTATATAATATCAACTATTTGTATATGAAAATTATTTCATAAAGCTGCAAATTATTTATAATATTTGTGATTGATGACAATTTTAAATACAAGTATAAACATGTTTCATAGATAATAATTAAAGCGCTTGCAAAACAATTTTGATAAAGCTAAAGTTACCTTCGGATCAGATACCACTTCTCCACCAGCACCAACAAACGTTGTGTGAAAATTTAGTACAATGTCGATGAAGAATATCACGTCGACGATACTGTCTACAACTAATAGGGAGACGTCCTCGCTAGTCTTATTCTTAAACGCGACGTTATACGGCACCATTATGGCTGTGTAAAAAGTCAAACACAAAATAATCCAGTCCCAAATTGCCTTAAATGCACAGTAATGTAATAGAATGTGTGGTGGTGTTTTTGGCGCTTCTTGTCTGTATTGTGGCATAACATCGCCGCTCAGGGATATCATCTGAAAGAAAAACGTAATATCGAAATATGTCACAAGAAGCGAATTTTTTCTTGTGCGAAGAGGATAATAACTAATTATTATCAAGTCGTAAAAATGATTCCTTTACATACGTGTCAAGATTTTTACATGTATTTATTCAATTTGTTGACTTAAATATTTAGATTTTATATTTCTTCATAAATTTTGTTTTTATACTGAAAGATATATACGTCATAAATCATAATAAAAAAGAAGGAATTATTTTCACCGCTTACATATCGATTTCTTATATATCCATCTATCTGATATCTCTTTCTTACGCCAAGTCTGGCTCCATTAGCTTTTCACACTCCAAAGAGCTTTCGGATGTAAATAAGCTTTCTAGGTTGATTTTGAAGAGAAATTCATGCAGATGTGTTCTCAGCTTTCCATTTTCTGACGAAGTCGGCGTATTGAAAATACATTTCTATTTCGTCGATTTATAAATGGGACTTTGTATAAGTTGACTACTATATACACTTACCAATGTTACCATTATCCATTATACTGACTGTTTTGAAATGATCCAATAATTTCTGCATGAATTTATTTAGAAAGCCATAGTAAGAAAAGAGATATCGAGATAGATATTTTAAAGATAAACATTTAAAAGGTAAATAGAAACATTATTGATACAAAAATATACATATAAAGATTTTTAATTTTGATAGGATTATGAAGCATCACGGTGACTCTTACATGACCCAGATGCGATTGTTTGGTGGTAGTCGGTACAGGTGTGTCTTTCAAAGCCGGCAAATGAGAGCTGAACTGAGAAACTAGGACCGATCTCGATCTGGTAACTGATCTGGCGAGTTTGGCGAACTTGGAGAGACCGCCTTTGGTGTCGTCCGTTTCGATAGGCTGCTTTAGGGCGGTGATGTCTCGAAATGTCAGCAGGAACAAGACCACGAGGTCTCGTTCGTTTTTTATGGGCGCTATTTGCAACAGCAGCCATAACGGTGTCTCTAGATTGTAAAGAAAGAATAATGCTGACATCACCAACGTGAAGAGTATGAAGAGGAAAATGAATAATTTAATATTTAACTTATGTATTCTTTCAAGCACTATTAGTCGCAGGAAGATTACGAATTTCTCATATATCTAACAGAGACTATATTAAATCAGCGATTTAGCTGGTCGTCAATTCAGCTGTTGAAATCTAGAAGAATCTACGCTACGTGTGTCAGAAGGTAGACTCCAATGAGATGCTGTGATCATATACAATAATAAAAGTGCAAAAGGGGAAGAAAATAAAATATGAACATTAATCATATTATTGTTTCATAAATTAGACAAGTTTTTAAAGATAAGATAATAAAATCAATACACGATTAATATAACAAGAGAAATATCAAAATTATATATTTTATTTAAATAAAGAAATAACCAAATCAGATACTTTATTCCAAAAAAAAAACTCGAAAACTTTTTTTCGATGTAATTCTCCCTCAAATAATACAAATAAACTATAAAAGTTCAAAACATTTGTCTATACATTATTGCGTTGCTTTCTTTATTAATTAGGCATAATGTATTATAATATCTAATAAATTTCCAAGTTGACGCTTAATCCTTGTAACGTGATGATGTTTCGCCAACCCAAGTGACAAGTCGTACTGCGCACTAAATTATTGTAATAGTCATACTTGTCCACAATGTCACATATTCGACATGCAGGATCGAAGCTGTATGCGAGTTCAGGCCAATGGAATCTAATTAGGGATTCGCTTATGATATTTAGTAGCGTGAAGCATGCGAGCATGCGAATAAATAATGAGTAATAAGTCATGAGTAAGATTCAATTAAAGTATATGAGAAGAAAAGAGTAATATATGGGTTATAAGGGTTAAATAATAAAGACAGGTACATTAATAAAAATATATCATTACGTATGAAAATATGTTTTTGATATCAAAAAATCTAAATGCGAATGAATAGAAAAATTAATCTGGCATCTCTCTCTTGGATATCTTTATGAGCTCATTCTTTGATGAGACACATTCTTACACAGTCTCGAAAATATCTCATTCTATACTTCGTTTTTTGTTCTTATATCGCAGATTAATAAAAAAAATACAGGAATTCAAACATACAGATGAAATTTTAGGCCCGAGGGAATAATATATAAATGTTCGATAATATTTTACATCTACCCATCTATGTGGATATTTACCAACAACTGGCTTAATTAAGCAACCTTGTAAGCCTGTCGAGCGACATACGACGGCGGCATACGAGCTACATATGAGAAGCATCGACAACGTACATCGACAACGGAAATATCGACGACCATGTTTCCGAGAAATAATAAAAAGTGTAAGTCATCGCTGTGAGAGTATAACTACGGCTTCAAATCGGTTCTAACGAAGTAAAAAAGATTTCATAATTAATCGAGATAATTGTGACAGAGAAAAGTCAGCATCGAAATACTTTTCAACGATAAATCTAGCAATTATTATAATATTTAATAATAATAATAATTTATTAAAAGATACTTTTTATTTAAAATGTTCTGTTAAGAGTTATTAATTGAAAAATATTGAGATGATACATTTATCGCAGAATATCAAAATTATCTTGATTACTCCGATATTAAACCTTACACGAATGCCAATCATACGCTTGAATATAAATGGCGTAATTATATAGCAACATGCGTTGTTACAGAGCGTGTTATGCATTATTGCATACGAAACAAATGACAGTATCATAGAATATATATCAGGACATATGAATGGACATATGAGATGAAATTTGCTAATGATGAGAAAGAGAAATAACCGGTTTGTTCAATCGATCGAAATGTTTCGGTCTTATTAATGAATAATATGTGTGATAATTGAATTGAATTGAATTTCTACGATCGTAGAATTTATTGTAAATTCATATACCTAATTTAGAAAAAAATTATAAAAGAGTTACGAATAAGATTTTGTTGTTCAACAATACGTTAATAATAAATGACGATAATAAATCACACACATACACTAATTTTATCTTTAAATTTGAAAATTTTAATATATAGATATAATAATGACAATTCAAATGGATAAGAAATAAATTAATTTATATTATGTGCTACATGAATTTTTTTAGTACCGATTTTGAAGTATCGTTGAAATCAGACAAATTGATTGGAATCGAGATTTTTTTTACAATATATTATATAATTGTATGTTATAATTTTGTGTTGAGAAGAGAACATAAAATGTGAATAAATATGAAATTTGTCCAAGAAAAAAATCTTCGTTTTCCGTTATATGGCGCATAATTAATTTGTCTTTTATAATATTTAGCACTTATCCCTATGGGTTAATCCTTGCAAATTGATAATTTTCAAGATGACTCTCCTCTTCTCTCTTCTCGGAGAAAAATGAGCGTCATCGCATTTATCTCTGAGTTCCTTCCGACGATAAGGACTGTCGACCGTGGTTTTCCGACAAAAAAGTACTTAGACTCACCAAATGAGCGGGGTTAAAATTATATGTTTGCGATCTATTTTTACAACTATCGGCAAATGTTGCTATAACGACTACAGCGAGGCGATAAACTTTCTGTTTTAGCTCCGATTACGAAGAGAATGTGGTTATTTTCCATAATGTAAGTATTCTAAAGAGAGAATTTTGGAAAATAAAGACCTAACAATATAACGGTTGCGAAATACTAACGATAACTCTAAATTTCAAATTATTATCATTTCAGCTCATTTCAGAGGTCATCTTTCTTATCGGTGCTAATACAAATGAACAGAGTTCAATATAGTGCATAGTGGTTTAATTTGTTCTTTCAAAAAAGTAGCCGAATCAGAAATTTAGAATCAAAAATTTAATTAATTTAAATTTTAATGCTAATTCAAGCTTATTATCGATGAGATAAATATATCTGTCGTATATATGGTGTCCTTGGCATAGATTTTAGATTCGTGGGTGACTTACTGATGGCATTTGTGAGCACGCTTTTGCGAATCTGTGTTAGACATACCTCTTGGGGTACCTTTAAACAGAACGATCTTTCGTTATTATGCTTAATACATCGTGAATTAAGGGAGGGCGTTTTCCTTTAATCAAATATTCTTCGAAAGCTTCAAAACGAGATAACACGCGAATATTAGAGCGAGATGATGCGACACTATGGCAGAACGACCAGCGAAACGCGAAACTTATCGGTGATGTATGCAAATAGTTACGTTTTGATATTCCATCGAATATTGTGCATGCACATTGATACATCTCGTGCCTCGAGGCGTTTTCGCAAAACGGGAATCAACGGTTTTGCTATTAGTAAGTAATTGTTGTTGCAAACATTGTAACTGTAATACGTATGCTTTCATAATGTGCTTTATAAATTTACGATCAATATTTTCCTATACAATATAGGTATATTCTCACTGCACTTATGATTGTTAAATATATATAATTAAAATTTTATGATTTAACTTTTGATAAACATTATATCCCATCTATACTGCACAGTGCACACACAACATTTTCACTAGCTTGACAATGCAATGATACAAGTGCCAAATGTTTATAGAATACTTATTAAATCGATTTTTTAAAATTAAAACTCTTATTTTCTTATATTTCAAGAGAAAGTAACGCAACTATTTTTTCACATGCTTATATCGCTATACATATATGAAAAAGCCATAAATTGCGCGTTTCCAGCTTCGCGTCGCGCGTCGGTTACATATTCCAATTAACGCAATGCAAATGCTGTTAGGCCATGGTAAAACGTCGGTTCCTCTAAACTCTACGCTAAGCGACGACGTTTTGTTTTCCATTAAATACATAGATCCGGCTGATTGCCGGGTATACCTCTAACGTTTCCGCACCGTGCACAATACATAAAGTGCACGATGGCGCAATAGGAAACTAGATGCCGGCCCGATAAACACGCGTATGCAAATTTCGCGCAATAACTCCCTGGCCGAGATTCCGCAGGTAGTTTTTCTCCTCCTTCTCAACCATCTTTTTGCACGGCTATTCAATTACCCTGCGTGATAAATGCATGAAGAAAAACGTACTCGCTACCGATGAGATTTTGCTACATCGTGTAAATTTCGCGAAACTTGCATCCCCTTGTAATAATACCACACGAATATAAACCGGAAACGAATAATTTAATGTTCTTGAATCGTCTTATGTTGTAATAAGAATAGTGAAAAAATTCACTGATTGCGTTTCTTTATTTGAAACCGTGCAGGTCCATCGATTTCATCGGCTTACGTAAGTAACGCGGTAACGCGAAATAAACAAGTGATTTAAGTATATGTTAGATCGAAAAGATGTAAAATTTTGTATCTCCGAACGTTTATTACGATCGTTCTTCCTTTCTGCATATTAAACATTGAGAACGCTACATCGAAAACCATTGACATTCGTAAAAAGCCACGAACATCACATTTAAGCTTTTGCATGCGGAAATTCGTAAGGATAATGGACTCACTGGTCTTCTTGTACAACAGGATCTCGAATTGATCGTGAATCTGACCCTCGAGACATTCCTCGATCCTGGCGATCGTTTCCTTGTCCGTTAACTCCCCGTACATGAATCCACAACGACATGACTTTTGCATAACCTGGAAACACAAAGGGAATATATTAATATAAGTATTTGCGATAGCTATATTTTTCCACTATATACAGAACGTTGTATATGTATTGTATATAGTAACACACATTGTTACTATAGATAAGCAGTTGTAACATACACATGGACAGATGATAAATGCGCGACACGATTACAGATGGTAAAAAACCAATCAATCAGCTTTATAATTAGAATCGATCGGCTTTAAATGAGGATTTCGCGCTTGTTTGATCATATTAATAAAGAGTATATCGTAAATTATAATATCCAATAGTCTGAATAGTCTAAAATTTCTAAGCGTTTCCACACACAGAAATAGTGTGTTTATATGTGTGTATGTGTGTGTTCGGATCTTGGCCACGTAATATTAACGCGCTTTAAGATAGTTTATGTAAAATGCTGAAAAAATTGGTCAACTTTATAAAAGATATAATTACGAGATATGATTATAAACTGAAAATGTCGATAAACTATTTTCCCAAGTATAGTTATTTTTTCAATCGATAATGTCACTAAATTCAAACATGTGTATTTGTGTGTAAAAGTCATGTAATGTATAATGCAGTACTTTTGATTGCACATTGAACGCTGTAAACAGAAGTCAATGTGAATAAAGCATTTCTTTAAATAGCGATCTCGTGGATCGATAATGTCGACCCACGATAAAGGTTGACCCGAAATGTTATCAAATGCCGACGAAAGCGAGAAACAGCTTGTGCCATTCGTGCAGGATATCGAGCACTAGTGATATCGTGTTTTTCAACCTCGAAACAGATTTATTAATCCCGTAGTGTTGACCTTTAAATCCCCCGGTTCACAAACGCAACAGGAACGAAATTCCTGTTCGATCCCGATCAAATCCGTCATTTGCGGTATGGCGCAATTTTTTAATTGGACACGCAATCTTGTGAAAAGAATGGCATTTAGAGAAAAAATATCAGTTTATAACAATATATAAAGGAAAAAACTTTTAATAAAAAAAAACCAGAAACCTCTGCGATTTATTCGCGCGCCATCAACTTTATCAATAAATTGACACACACACACACACACATTAAAAAGATTATTTTAAATACTATCGAAATATATTTGCTCGGAACTACCGCTTCAACATTCGTAGCATGCAGATGTGTAATAAAACGGCACGAAATAGCGCATATTTCCTGTATACAACAACAGGTCTATTGTGTTAGCTGCACTTTTCACGCTTTCCATACAATAAAAAAATATATACTTAAAAAAATGGACAAGCAGAAAAGTATGGACGTAATATTGTTGACTGATGTGAACACAGAGGCATGATTTTTAAAGAAAACTTAGCGATTTTTCAAACGAAGAAAAGAATTTTACGACTGCATGATTATATATTAACGCGATTACGTCTTTGAGGCTGCTGAAGATAATAGGATTAAAAACGTAATTTTCCTTAATAATACTGCGTGGCTACGTAAACAGAATTGAGACAGCTAACAAGCGAAAGGTCACAAATGCAGCAGATTTTTATTTAAGTGGCCAAGTAGAATTATTACTTCTTAAAAAGAACCGACAATCACTGTACAAAAAGACCTAATGATTGTCTAGTTCTCTATAGTTCATCCAAATAAATAGTTTTGCATTTAAACGTCTGTCTTTTTTTGTCTTTAATGTAAAATAACAATGTGATGTACATTTGTTGCAAAATACGAACGAGATCGAGAATGCGCGGTATGTACTCTTCGTCGTCAATCTATGTCATCATCACTTTCGGTTCTTTATCCTGCAAAACCTTCGAAAGCATCCCCAATCCGGTTTCCAGTAATGGAGTTTGCAAACCCCAAATCCATGTATCTTCTCAAACAATAGGATTGGAACACTGGGAATCTTACAGACACGAGATGGTTACTGCGGCTACTACTACGTCGTCACTTTTGTCGAGACGCTAGAGTCGAGTCACATTCGAATCAAGTAATTCAAGATGTTCAACGTAAGTGTGAAAAACTATTTTTACGTGTTTCTCCTGTCGTTAGTTTACGAGTTCTATTTAACAAGATTTCTTGCATTTTTTATTTATTTATCCTCTGCAGACATTATATTTATACCTGTTTTCCATCAAAAATTCGTTTCATCTTAGATCTTTGTTATTATTAATATAAGTATATTCAAGCAAATCCTTTAAAACTGCAAATATGTGTAATATAATGTGCAATCGAATGTAGATGAACATAAAGAGAATAATCAGTAAAAGTAAAAGAGAATTAGGACATTATATGATGAATGAATAATAATGACGCTCTATTGTACGCTCGCTGTTTATAGCGCAATTCTAGTTGTTGTTATTACATAGTTCAATTCTAGCTCTATTATTACATAATTCAATTATTAGAGTTATTACATAGTTTATTCAATTTTAACTGTTTATCAATTATTGTTTTGTTTCGCGTAGATTTTGAGATTCTCTGCAACAGCAATAATAAATATTCGATAGTACTTCTTAAAATAAACAACAACTTATCAAATTCAGTGAGTAGATTGTGAATGATTAGTTAAATTAGCGATTAGCCTTTAGCTAGAGAGTTCGATATCGGGGTTGGCCAATGTGATACCATCTCTCGACTTCTTGTCTCGCACATACCCTCCCATCTTTTATCCCTGCATGCACGACTATAATAAATCGATACTGATGAATCAACCCCAGCCGCTAAATCCCATTATCCGTTCGTCACTCGCACCACTCTCGTCCTAGAAGGTATGGGATGGCTAAGGATAAGCGAGCCATTGCTCATAGTATAGTCAAATGAATATCGAGGGATATTCCGGAATATATGACAACGTTGTAAACATTTATTGGATTTTTACCAAAGAAAACAGATTTAGAGGGATCGACACAAACGTGTAACGACATAAATTCCTATTGGTTCTATAATTCAAGAGAGAAAATATAATGAAATTAATATAAAATATTGTTAATAACAAGTCGTTTTCGAATATAATAAATTAATCGAGCTGAGAAACAGTAATACGCTTGTTATTGATTATCCGCACCTATCCGCTTTTAAAAAATGCATATGCGGTATCAAAACAAATATTAACCGGTATAGATAAAATAATGTATTTTTAATATAATTGAAATGTGTAAATTATTATATGGTATTCTTATTTAAATGTTCAAGCTGTTGCAGGAAATCAATGTCCAAATAATCCATGTTCAGATAATTGGCGGCCCACTGGGGTGTTTGTGTATCTGATAAATTAATTGAAAATCTGATAAATTAAATAAATTTGTGACGCTTGGCATAACATGTAATTAACTCATTAATTAATTCATTAACCATTAACATAATGTGTAAATTTATGTGTAAAGTACATTTCATGCATTATGAGCGTGTTCCTATATTCACTGCCAGTACTGAAAATCTATAGTTACGTGACGCAAACTATATATTTTCAGCACTGCCAGTAAAAAAGGAACACGGGGTATGTCGGTTGCGTAACTACAATTATACGCAAGTATTATTATCATAGTGATATCAGTAAGGATAAAAAGGTTGGAAAAAACACAAATCGAATATCAGTATATCAAATAACGTACTCGTACCTCGGCACGATTGTAACCAGAGATCTTGACGAAGCTCTCGTTGCAATAGACGATTGGGAAGTCGACGATCTGGGCGTTTGCTAGTAGAAAACTGCTGTCGGCTGTGAAAGAAGAAAGAACAGAACATTATTCTCCTGAGTATAATAAAACGTGACACAAAAACATGCATTTCTTCTCATCTCGCTTTTTTCTTTGAGTCGGACATTACCTTATTTGTTCGCCGTTTCCTCGTTTTATTTAATCCTTATATATATTTATCTATCATATCTTTTTTTTAAATATAAATATATCTATAATTTGCAACCTTTTATATCAATGGGGATATCTTCAACATTAATATTGTGAAATGTTTCATGGTTATAGAACAGGTCTTTCCCTCCGTTCTTTCCGCCCCCCTTCTCTCTCTCTCTCTCTCTCTCTCTCTCTGTCTATCTTTTTCTCTTATATATATCTACGTTACTTGTGGCTAATGTGTGTCCTAAGCTTTTCAACGTGCACCAGAGTTTATTTAAAGTTCCTCAATAAATTATAAGCAGGAATTAACAACAGGGATACGGCTTGGACTCATAATAACGCATTTTCGCGAAAGCAGAACAGAATGAAGAAAAGGCAAGCCTTGTTTTACCGTACTTATCCAATTAGTCGTCGTACTTAATTAGCGTTCAATCAGCGTCGATTTGTTTGCCAATGTCAATTCTCTGTCAAGAAGAAATCTCTTATTTTATCAGATGCCAACAATAAAATCATGATCTATGTGGCGATCATAATTAATCATCGTATCGTAATAATTTTTATCACAATCAATGTAATGTAAGATAAAACCCATAAAAGTTTCTTTCGCAGATGATTATTCTCGCCGGTTGCGAGTGATGATGGTTAGATATCTCAATGTCAAATGCTCATTTTAATGCGACATAGATGCGCGAAAACGGTTCATAAAATTTAAGCATCAGGTATGCCCGGGTGCCGTAATATCGCGACACAGGAATTCGAGAGCGTTGCAAGAAGATTTGTGACGACAACGAGCGAGGACGCGATCGTTATGTTACCGACTCCGGTTACAGAGACGGAATTCTATAACTCCTTAACGACAGTTTCGGTATCGTTGCGCGGGTATTATATATGATAAAAAAGCTGCGCAACTGTCCGATCGATACCGAAACTGTCGTTAAGAAGTTACAGAATCCCCCGCCACAGGTATTTCTTAAATCTTAAACGAAGACGATCGTCTAACAATCTGGCTATAAAGCACATAGATATTTATTTGCTAACAATCGTCGTCAACATCGTCACGATGCTATACGATAAACGATCGTTAAACAACGAACGTCTTACATAGCAAAAGCCTTAGGGCCAAAGCACATAACATTGCGTAGCGATATACGACAGTCGTAGTCGTGGACGTAAGTACGCACAAGCAATGTTATGTGCTTTGGCCCTTACATTTGAACTTTGCAACGCATGCGTCAGCATGAATCGGAAATTACGCTCGCAAGATAGAGACATAGGTGATCCTTTTTTCCATTCCCTCTAACAAATTATTAATTTTGTATATAACAAATTATTAATTTGTTATATATTATTAATTGCAAACGAGAACATATTCGAATTATCGAATTATAAATGCTGATGAATTTGATTAATGTACCTACATATAATATTATATGAAGAATTAACCAATAATTACCTTGCATGAATCAATCATAAAATATTATTAATTTAATTAATACCATGTGTTATTATTATAATCCCGCAGAGAGCTCAATCTGTAGAACGATTCAAATCTTATCGTCAAACTTTTAACCGATATTGCTACAACGAAAAGTATCGAAGCATTAACATACATGATTAAAAAAAGGATATTTTTCGGACTGATCGATAATGAACATCGTATGTCAAGACTCGAAACAGTCTGAAAATTAAGCCAGTTATGTAACAAATATGAACTTGTTCAAATCTCTTTCTTTTCTCGAGGTTGTATTTCTATCCATCGTCCCCGTTCTTTTCCACATTCTCTCACAGGGAGTCGGATGCACTCCTTTGAGCGTATGATCTCTGAAGTAGATCATGTTGCATTCAATGAGTTATGAAATAGTACATACTATTCTTATGATTACGTGTGTGTGTGTTTGGGGGGGGGGGGATGAATGGATATAACGTACCAGGTGTGCCTACAACATCCGTAATAGGAGCTGGTCGAAGTCTGATCTGTAATCACTCTGTAAAAATTACTATTACCTTATTTATTACTTTGTTGCCTGTTCCTATTAAATCTACATCGGAAAGAAATCTTGTTGGTTTGCGTATTTTTTTGGTCTGCGTATCTTAAACACCGATTGTCGCCAGTTACAAAAATTTTCCGTTTAAAAACCAGAGTGTGTTACACACTTAAATATATTGATTTTAAATACATTAATCATGAAAATTATTAGAAAAAAAATGTGATAAAAGTAAATAATATCAGTATAGTTATTTTTATATTTATATTCTGAATAACACATTTTCGTCACAAATTCGTTATCGCACTGATTAACTAAGAATATACAAGAAAATATATCTATTTTTCTTTCATTATTATCTATAAGATTCTCTATTTGTTATCACCAGTGTTTACAGAATTTATATAATTTTTTTCGAGCATGAATATGTGAGTTAGTCTTGCTCCTCGATCCGAATTATAATAGCGTCGGCGAGTAATGTCCAGATCAATCAAAGTTTACATTGGAAAAGTTCTGCAAAATGATGAAAAATATTCGTAATGGAACGAATGCGGTCGTTCCTTTCACAGTGACATTGCGCCACGTAAACGTCGACGCAAGTCATGGACGTAAATCGGGGATGCTTTTAATGGACTTTTCTACTTAGAAGCCAATGAAATGCAACCGACATTTCCTTTTTTCCGTAAAGCCGTATCCTTCGCTTAAACATTGGGTTAAGAAAAAAAACAGAATGTGTATGTGTGTGTGTGTGTGAGCGCGCACGTGCGTATAAATAAAAAAATAATATATTTTTTAAACATATTTTGCACGAGTATACACAAAAAATACAATTATATAATACACCAAAATATATCAAATACATTGCATATATAAAATTATTGCTTTTAAGAAATTATTTGAGAAATAATCTTGAAAAAATAAAAAGACATATTTGAAAATACACTAAAATCAGATAAGACGACAAATTAAAACGGTTGCGTGTAATCTTGCAATCGATCGATCAGATTGTCGACGTAGTTATAATTGAACTTCACGACGCATGTTACTTTCACGCGATATGATATACGATATACCAGTAGTTCAGCATTTATTAGGTACTTTGCATATGAATGAATTATACGAATTTATTAGGAGCAAAAACTAAGATGTGAAATACGATATCGCTTTTTTCCATTTAGAGTTGTTTTTCCATTTAGAGTGTGTTTTATTTTTGTGCTAATTCTGTTTGAATTACATCTGGCGATGTGTAAAATTTTTTGTTATATCGTATCAAAATATTTTATTTTTGAAAGGAAGAATGAGAGAGAAAAAGAGAGAGAGAGAGAGAGAGAGAGAGAGAGAGAGAGAGAGAGAGAATAGAAAAATTACGGAAGTACGGCGGACGATTTCAAACCAATTAATGCCGCTAGATCCCGGAAGGAAGTTAATTGAGACGAATGATACGACGAAAAGAATTGAAGTTCGCTCTGTGAACCACTTCGGACCAGGCGGATCGATGAAACGCATTAAAAAGATTTAGATTACGGATGGATAGTGGTTCAAAACTCCGACGCCGTCGCGTCGAACAACTTTCGAGCATGAGATAAATTTCAAGACGAAGGGAGAGTTTTCAAAGAATTAAAGAAGTAACGAAGCGACGGCACAAAAGCGCTTCGAAGAGTCTATTGCCTTCAAGCAATGTTCTGCACTGCCCCGACTGACGATTTCCGTTAACTATTACGATGACAAAGGAGAATTTATTCCGTGATTTATTAACCTATTTCCGTGCCGTGCAATATCTCATATAACCAGTTGTTTATACTTTATAGAAAGAAAAATATATTTAAAAAGAAATAAGTATGTTTAATGTGAAAATATATAGAAAAAAATTCTTTAGAAAATTTCATACAAAGTTTAACATATATATTTGAAACGACAAATATATCATTGTCGTGAGAACCTTAAAAGACTGAATACACGTTAAAAACAAAAAGATTTTTTTATTTTTTTTAAGTTTTAAAACGGAGAAAAGCAGTTTCGAGAACGCAGTTCACTTCTTTTATACGAAATATTCTAGGCGCTGGTAAGGCATAAATTTTATCCTCGCATAGTTACTTTGACGTAAAAATAATATGTATGTGAATATCCATCCACATACCAACACTTTATGAGCAAATGGCAAAACATGATACCAATCCATTAGTAACGCTGTCCGATAAAAGTATCCGACATAGCTACTAGATTTTCTAGCCTTCTTCTCTCACCGTTACTCGACATGCATAAGATAGAATAGAACGTCTTCCAGAATTTCCTGAGGCAGTCGTACTGAGCAGAAAATTTTTCGTACCACATGTCACTAATCCGTGTTTGTATGAGCCATTAATCTACAACGACTTTCATTGTAACCTTCTTGTAAATCTGAAAACGAATTTATGGCTTGCGATAACCCATTGCCCTTTTCAATCCTATGGCACATCTCGATAAAGCGTGCGCGTGCGGGCACACACACACACACACACACACACACAAATTCTATTCTTTTCAAATAAGATGGCTTACGAAGCTGTTTTATTAGAATCTTTTCGCAAAATTTCTTTTGCACAACATGATGTAAGAAAATATCGTTTATTGAAAAAAATATTATAAAAGGATATTTAAAAACATATTCTATAATATACAAATATTAAAGTTATTAAAGTCAATAAGATTTTGCGTGCAAGCTTAGATTTATTTAACATAATTCATTTACCAAAAAAATGGAAGGATCATCTGTCATCTGTCTTAGCGTGACTGAAAATATATCATATATATAACAAATAAATAAATAAAATTTAAGGAAAAATATACTATTCGATATTTTCAATCCCAATGTAATTTTTAGAAAAGATATATATATGTATATTTTATTTATATACATTTACGACAATAACACCATGTATCGAAATTGGTTAAGAGAAATACTACATGCACATTCATGTTATGACGATGTGTCCTGTTACGAGTTACGACGCATATTGGATTCCACGAAAATACATACTTTGCAAGCTTTAAGACGAATCCCGACGAAACCACAGTAATAAGCGCCAAGGCAATCGGGCAACGTTACAAGATCTAAAGTGCGAACAACACTTGCTTCGCTGCATTATTGGAAAAATTGCGTGATACTTTGGCTAGCAATCCCGAGTCCATTTGTATAGTCTTGCGAAATGTCGCGTTAGGTCAAGATACATAAACAAGTACGACAAATTATGTGTGGCACTATCTTGTCCAATTGTCCTCTGGGAAATACATACTATCAGATTGTCGTACAGTTTTTCCCAAGTGATTCCTTAGTACTTAACACATGGAAAATTTATTACGTGGAAACATCCAGTATTTTGCAGGAAAAATGTTGAGTTCCATTAGTCACGAAAGCCTGACTTCACGTTTCTAACGTTAATGTAGTAAATGAGATAATCTACTGTGATTTAAACAAACATAAAATACACTAACTTGCCAGAGTAATCTCTTGATGGGTTTACCCTTCTTTTATGATTATGGCCGCTTTCACGTTGTTTGAACTTTGACCTTTGAATTTTGGGGCGCTTTACCCGAAAATAAATCAGATTGATGAGTAAAACTGTCATCTTATGTAAACGTTATTTCACTACGAATAAACGTTAAAATTGCGATTAATGTCGGCAGTACCTATTACAAAAACGTCACTTAAAATATTAATAATTTATAATGTGCTTCTACATTATTCGAAAAATTTTGAGGAACAAACTTGGAATTATGAGATATTTTATATTAACTTTCTATTCATTTTAACTATATTTTCTTCGAAAAAAATATGTATTCCATCATATTCCGTATTAACTAAAAATCTGGTAATTAAAAAAAAACATGTAATCTAATGAGAATACCATGCATAAAAAATACTTAGAAATTAAGTAACGAAGTCGATTACGCGCGAGAGATTAAATCGTTAAAAAATTATACCGGAAATTACCGTTTATTATATAGCAGATAGCGTTTGATTTTCTTGCAAAACCAATTCGAACATTCTAAAGAAATGAATCGATCGAAGGCACGTAATTTCTTAATTGCAATTAAAGGAGATCACACAAAAGAACCACGTTTATAACGCCCACACAAAATTGCCGCGTGAAAGGCCAGACGGTGTTAACCCCTTTGTCGCTATCACGAAGAAGGTCCACTATTTCATAGTTCTAATGACCGTGTGTCTATTCTATATGAGTTAGCTATCGCTTGATTGAAACTTGAAACGCATAAGTGATACAACATTTCAATTCGCGACAATTTCATCGATGTACGTACCACTGAACATCGACGTTTAACATTTGGATAAGATAGTAATGAACATCATATGGCAAATCAAAGTCTACTTATAACTTATTAGTTGCTGTGCACTTAAAATTTTTTAATGACAAACGATACCTCGTGACAAATTTCTTTTAAAGTATCTTATAAAATATTACATCTTTTTGAAAGCTAAAACCACGAAACAGAATACAAAGACTTGAAACTAAATGTCACAATATTTTATACGATATCAAATTCATCAGTAACATAATAATTACGATAGCTTTAAAATTTCGTGTAATGGATATAAAATATCAGATTTATAAATTGAGTAAATTTTATATACAACTATATCTTAAGAAGTGCGTGGTACGTCGTGCGTCGTGCGTCAAGCTGATTGCCATATCCTAATCTCGTTTCCGTCGTGCGGGAAAAATACGCGCGAGTCTTATCAGTCGCTGGTTATTAAGAAATACGGCATCACGGCAAGCTCTTCAGAAAACGATTACGCACGTGGTGATCGTGTCTGATGGTCGGCGGCAAGTAAGGTCAGGCCGACCTTACTTAATCTTGATTCGCACGCAAGTAACTCTCGCGACTGAAGTTAGATCGGGTCAAGGTGCAGTCAGTATACTTGCATGCGCTTACAGTTGATCTTAACATACAACAGCTGAGTTTTTGCATTGCGCTGGACAAGCCACCGCCCGTGGCTCTCAAGCACTCAAGTCTTTACGATTCAGTATCAAGATGGACTTGACATGGTAGTTCGTGAACACCTCGTGAATGAATTGTTCGATATACCTGAAGGACGTTGTTGAGCGAAACAAAATTTTTGTATAATTGAGAAAAATATTTTAACTACAAAATGGAAAGTTTTATTCACAAATAAGAATTCTTGAACCTACAAATAACTCTATACATATACGTACTTTCATTCATCTCAGATGTCATTCCATAAATTTTTTATCCAAAATGCGCTTGTATACGATGTATTGGGAATAAATTCATGTGTGCTTCAGCTGCATCGAAATATATCCGTGAAAGAAATATCAACGCATATAAATATAAACTTTCTGTTTATATGTACTCTTAGTTTTGCAATATAATT